>NC_056728.1:634566638-634759073 GCF_019279795.1 Protopterus annectens | reverse complement strand
GAAAGATAAAAAAAAATTTTTTTCATAATCCTACAAGACTAAACAAACTGTGATATATGTACATGGGTACAGTGCACAGAGACAGTTCTTTTACCATGTTGAAAGGAGTAACACTGTCTTCAAAATGAGGTATTGCTAGGCACACTGACATGCTCCCTTGCAAAGTTATTTACCAAAATATGAAAACAATCAATTTTCATAACCTAATTCCAAAACAAACTGATATCTCCACGTGTTCAACATACAGGCACAATTCTTTTACCATGTTGGAAGTATGAATTATGTCTTCAAAATGAGGCATTACTTAGCACATTCAGATGCTCCCTTGCAAAGTTATGTACCAAAATATGAAAACAATAATTTCTATAACCATAAGTCCGAAACAAACTATCTGTACAGGTGTACAACCTAAAGGCACAGTTCTTTTACCATATTGGAAATATGAATACTGTCTTCAAAATGAGGTATTACTTTAGCACATTCAGATGCTCCCTAGCAAAGTTATTTACCAAAATATGAAAAAAATCATAATTTCCATTACCCAAGTCCTAAACAAACTGTAATGTCTGTACACGTGAGGGATTTGAGGTAGAAGACAAGCTGGGCCTTGAGATAAAACTTTTTAGGATTGGGTACCAGTGCTGCCATGGCCAGTCTGGTGCAATCAGGATCATTTTTGGCCTTTCTTGTCTGACTTTTAGTAGCACCTTGGTGAGAAGAGGCATCGGGGGGAAGGCATAGACTGGTCAGGCCTTTCCAGCTGAATGATAGAGCATCCACTTTCTATGCTTCAGAGTGATAAGTTCTTGTGCAAAATTTCTGTATTTGGTTATTGTGAGGGGAGGCAAAAAGATCTAAGTCTGGGCGTTCCCATTTCCTCGTTATCATACTGAACACTTCTGGATTTAGCTTCCATTCGTGAGGATCCATAAGATTTCTGCTTAGTTCGTCTGCCAGTGTATTTTTTCTTCCTGGCAGGAATTGTGCTTGCAGATGTACTTGATAGGTAAGTGCTGTGTTACACAAAGTCATGGGTTGTCTGCATAGGGGGTAGGAATGTGTGCCCCCTTGCTTGTTTATGTACCACATGACTGCAGTATTGTCAGTCTATCAGTAGTAGTCCTGGATTAAGTAGGTCCTTGAAGGCTGTCAGGGCATTCTGTACAGCTAGCATCTCTTTTTGATTGATATGAAGATGCATTTGGCTTGTGGGCCATGTGCTCTGAATACATTTTCCTGCCATGTGTGCCCCCCAGGCATATTCTGATGCATCTGTTGTTAGTGTCTGCCTGGCTGTGGGTGAAGTGAACAGCTGTCCCTTGATGTGGTGATAGGCCTGTGCCCACCATCGAAACTTCTGTTGCAGGCAGGGAATGAGAGTAATTAATGTTTCCAGGCTGTGGCAAAGTTGAGTCCTAATACTTTTTAGATACCATTGTAGTTTCCTCATATGCAGTCTTGCATATGGAATTAGAATGCAGGATGCCATGTAGCCCAGAGCCTGCAGAATTTTTCTTACAGATAACTGGGTCTTTGTTGCCATGCTTTCGACGTAAGTTGCCTTTGTCTGGCATGAGATAAGCCATCTGGGCAGTTGTATTTAAGCTTGCACCCAGGAATATTATCTCTATAGAGGGCACTAGTTTTGATTTCTTTTCGTTTACTGGTGTACCCTAGGCAAATTAGCAAACTTTTTACAAACGCCAGGTGCTTTAGAAGAATGTCCTTGCTCTCTGCTTTAATAAGGCAGTCATCCAAGTAGGGATATATATGAATTCCATTTTGTCTGCAAAATGCAATTACTGGTGCCAGGCATTTTGTGAAGACCCTGGGTACAGTAGATAAGCCAAAGGGCAGTGCAGAGAATTGGTAATGCATTGAGCCTTCTATGAATCTGAGGTATCTTCTGCAAGATTGTCTGATTGGTATATGCAGGTATGCCTCCTTGAGGTCCAAAATAACTAGCCAAGCCTTCTTGCCCAGCATGGGCAGAAGTTGCTGTAGTGTTAACATTTTGAATTTTGGAACATCCAGGAAAGTATTTAGGATTGACAGGTCCAGTATTGGTCTCCAGGCTTTGTCCTTTCTGGGTACTAAGAAAAGTCTTGAGTAAAATCCTTGTCCCTGTTCGTGCTGTGGAACTTTCTGAATAGCTCCCATGTCCATAAGAGCAGCAATCTGTTTTTGTGCCTCTGCCCATTGGTTTTGTGGCAGGTCTGGCATACGTTTTGGTTTTGGAAGCGTGTGGAAGTGAAACCTGTAACCCTGAGAAACAATATTCAGCACCCATTGGTCCTGGGTGATTATGTGCCAATTTTTTGTGAAAAGTGCTAGCTTTCCCCCTAGGGGTGCTGTAAACAGGTAAGTGCATGGCATTTGCAGAGGGAAGTCATTGGGACTGTTTCCTATAAGGTTTTGATTTGTCTTCCCCTCCTTTGGGGGCTGAAGCACTCCATTGTTTAGGTCTGTAGGAGCCTTGGGGCTGAGATCTGCCTCTTGGGCATCTGTATCTGCCTCTTTGTGGCCTGTCTGACACTGGAAAGGACCAATTTTCTGAAGGCCAGTTTCTGCTAAATCTAGGTGGTTGAACCTGTAAGAAATCTTTCACTGTCTGCATTGACTTTGCTTGATCCTGCATTTTCTTTAACACCAAACAAAGTATCATGCTGTAATGGAGCATCCAACAATTTTACTTTAACATGGTCAGGTAAACTTTGTTCTTTCAACCAAGCATGCCTTCGAATAACAGAGCTTGTAACTGCGGCTCTACAAGAAGCCTCTAATGAATCAAAACCACACTGCACAGTATGCTTTCCCACTTGTTCAACTGCATGCAATAAATCCTGCATTTCCTTACTGTCAGGACTTTCTGTATTTGAAACCATTTTCTGTTTTAAAAAATACAGAATTACTGTTGATATTTAAAGCATGTGAAACTGACAGTTTAAAGCTCTTACAGCTAAAGTAGCAGAAGTGCAAACTTTTTCCCCCATCTATCCAGAGCTCTGTAATCCCTATCTGAGGGAACAGGATTTTTGGCAGTGAAAGCCTTAGCCCCTTTAGGACCCTGAGAAATTGTTTCTGGGTCTGCAGCAGGGTTTTTGTAAAGAAAGTTATGAGAGTCAGGGACCCTGTAGTACCTGTCTGGCTTGACTGGTGCAGGGGGTAAAGAATCAGGAGACCGACTAGATTCAGAAAAAAACATCAACAATATCAAGCACATGGGGGAATAGCCAGGGGCCTGTGCTGAGGCAATAAAAGGAAATCTCTGAGCCATTCTTGGATTCTGAATAATCCTGGCTCTCCCAACGGAAATGCTCCCTCATGGTGTGCAGGGTTTCCACAAAGGAATAATCCTCAGGCGGTGAGGCTGAAGGTATGGACTCTTCTGCATCAGAGTCCTCTCATAGGGAGGGAGAGTGTATCCCTGATCAGAAGAGGAATCAGAGGAAATGGAAACTTGATCAGAGGAAATATAATCAGTGTCTTGCCTAGGCCTTTTGTCAGGAGGGGGATGGGAAACCCTGATTAAAGTAATAAGGTTTTCGGCCATTTTAAGCATCTGTATCTTTGGCATGGATGACTGTTCTGGAGAATGCTGTACTTGTTTCCTAGTCTTTAATGGTGTTTTTGATGTTGCCTTTGCTGCTGTAGTGGGCTTAATTGTAAGCTGTGAAGGTCTGAAAACACCCTCAGAAGCCGATGCCTGCTCAGCGGCTGCGGACCCATCTGAGGGTATAGTTTCCGTAGGCCCAATACCTTGAATTTCCACAGGCCTCTGTGTCTCCATGTGGCTGTTGCGCTGAACCTGTCAGCTAGGATGTTGGCAATGTGTGTGGGTTTGGTGTATTTTTTGTCATTTTGGACTACTACTGAGCATATCTGGGAATTCCCACCCAGGTTCCTAACATAACTAAAGAAAGCCTTGTGATTATCCTTAGTGTCCTGTG
The DNA here is from genome assembly GCF_019279795.1 of Protopterus annectens. Lineage (NCBI taxonomy): Eukaryota > Metazoa > Chordata > Ceratodontiformes > Protopteridae > Protopterus > Protopterus annectens. The sequence continues at coordinate 634,755,123 of NC_056728.1, read as the reverse complement.
CAATTTTTCTCTCGAAGCTGGCCTTAGACGATTTTATGAGTGCCCGTAGTTTTTTGCTAATACTGATCAGAGATGCCTTCCCTTTTTGGGATTTTGCTCTGTCATGTAGTGGCTTCCTCCTTCGATTGTATAGTTTGTTTATGGCTGGGGTCCACCAGACAGGACGTCTGCCTTTGGAGGATTGGGTCTTGGTTTTATTTGGGATCGCATGATCCATGCATTCCTGAAGGTGTTCATAGAATGCGTTTATAAAGGATTTTGTGGTCTGGGCCGTATTACCCACAGGCCCGGGGGCTTTGAAGGATTCCACCTCGGTTTTGATGAGTGTGAAATTTGCTTTAGAGAAGTTTTTCACTGTGGTTTTCTGGGCATGGGGTGGGGTCGGGATGTGAATATCCAGTGAGATTAGTTTATGGTCTGATCTTACCAGTGAGGGATACACTTCTGGTCTGGAGCATAGAGTCCCCATGTTGGTGATGATCAGGTCCAGTATGTTTTCCTCTCTTGTGGGAGTGGTAACAAGTTGTTCCATAGCATTTGAGTTTATAAAAGCTAGGAACCTTTGGGCTAGGGTGTTGGAGCTAGAGTAATGCTCCCAGTCTATGGTAGGGTAGTTGAAGTCACCCAATATAATGGTGTTTGGAGAGACCTTCATATTTTCCAGTGTTCTCAGGAAGGCCGAGTGGGGTTCCTGGGTTTGGGAGGGTGGTCTGTAGCAGGCTATAAACTGGAAGGCAGTTTTACCCACTGTTAGTTGCACATGGATAGTCTCTGATGCTTCGTTCTGTGCCACCAACCTGGAGGTGTGGGTATCTTTGACGGATATTGATACTCCCCCTCCTTTTGTGGTTCGGTCCAAGTTTTGGGGCCGAAAAGCATGGTATGAGGTATAACCTGGTAGTGCTGGGGTGCTCGAGAGCCTTGAACCAGGTTTCTGTTACTGCACAGATATCGATGTTCTCCATGCTAAGGAGAGTTTCGAGTGCATGCATCTTGAGGTTTAGACATCTGGCGTTGAGTAGCATTACTCTTAGTTTCTTATACCTTGTGATACCTATGGAGGTGGGTTTGTCTTTTGAGCCTTGCCTAAAAAAGGCACTATGGGGGTAGCAAGAGCCTTTGCCAATATCCGAAAGCCCAGGGGTGACAGGTGCAAGCCGTCCCTAGCGAAGCATCGTGGCTTGTCGAGCATGCCATCCCAGGCTGACAGGCATTGTATCCCCTTTGAATGACAAATACTTAAGCCAATTGTTGAAATTGATAATCTTGTCTTCTTACTGTGGCATCATTCTTGGTGAGGGTAAGATGCTACTCAAGGTCAGGGTCATACCGGCCTGGGCTACATGCTCAGAGAGCTCCTCTATGTCTCTTTCATGTAGTGCAGGGAGGTACGTCTCAGGTCATTCACACCAGCATGGACAGAGTCATATTTGTACTTGCCTTGAAGTGACCTGAGTGCTTGTGTTATGTGGCGGATCCTAGCGCCAGATAGGCAGCTCACCGTGACCTTCTCCTTGTTCAGCCTGGTGACCGGGACGTCAGTGTGCCTGATGACAGAGTCACCTATTACAAGTGTATCAGGTGTGTTGTTTAGCCTTAAGGGCTGTGACTGTTCAGCACACTGGCTTTGTGAGCTATGTGTTGCAAGTGTTTTGTTTTGGGGTAGCGGTTGTTTGGGTGTCTGCTTTGGAGGTCTCTGCTGCTTATGCAGATTTTTATTTAGAGCCTCCAAGTATGTTTTTGTGTGTTTATGTGTTTGGTTTGCTGTCGTGGTAGGTCTATGTGAGACTGGAATTGTAGTGAGTGTGGCTTCCTTCTCCTCCTGACTGGTTACGCCAGTACTGAGTTGAGAAAGCTTAGCCTCCAGTTTGGCTATATGGTTGCATCTCTCATGTGTTGGAATTTGTTGGGAGGAGGAGAGGGTTGTCTGTGTACATTAGGTAGTTGTAACATTGCCTCAAGATTGCCAGGTTCACCAGCTGGACCGGAGAGGAGATTGACAACTGACCTTTGGACATGCTAGAATAGTATTGGGAATTCCTTTAAAATTGAAAAAAGGGCCAATGGGGAACAAGTTACTCAAGGGGAGTTTGAGAGGGTGTAGTGCTTTTAATTTTTTAGTGCTGACTTATATAATTGCTTTAGTGAGCAAGTGCTAGGCTTTAGCGTAGGAATAGGGTGTTTGAGAACTAGATCAGTTCCAAGGCTCAAACCCAAATAAGCGGTGCTGCTCGATGCCGCGCTATGCACAAAATCACGCAGTCAGCTTACAGCGGGTTTTATACAGGCGGACTTGAAAGAGCTAGAAATTGGCCCAAAACAGCCAACAGACTACCAGATTCCAGTGCTGGGAACACTCCTCCAGGGACAGATAGGCTGCTCCAAGCTCCCCACTGCCACTGGTGAACAAACAAGCCTCCCTCTATCCAAGAAAGGAAATGGCAACACAGGAACTTTCCAAAAGTCCACAATACAGCAAAGCCTGTATTTGGACTACTCTAGGTCAGGAAAGATGGGAAACAATGATAACAGTAAGAGTGAAAGTCCTTATGAGGTATTTGCTTCCCACAAGAAATACAATTAACTTTTACTGACAACGGTCTGGAGCAAGAAAAAGTTTCCCCAACGGGGTACTTAGCTTTATTGAAGACTTCGGTTCTGAAACTCAATTTTGAAAATCTCAGGAGTCGGCCGACCGGCACTTGTGAACTGCTTTTGCTTCGGGCACCACACGGCAAGAAAGACTTAAGAAAATGGCATCAGTTGCAACTTTTATACCCCTGGCGCACTGACGTCAGGGAAGAGGCGACAGCAACAGACATCGGAACAAGACTTTGGAACTTGGGCCGACTGCGGGTCGCCTGCCAAGTGTAATGACTGCAACAATGAAACATGATGAACATTTTGCCTTGCAGACAGCAGGGTTTTTGTGGCCACCTGTTTGAAGTACGTCACCAATTGAATTTGCTCTTCTGGCACAAGGTAAGTAATCGGGGAAGTTGTATTCAAGCTTGCACCCAGGAATGTAATTTTTTGAGAGGGTACCAGTTGTGATTCCTTTTCGTTTATGGTGTACCCTAGACAAGTTAGAACCTTTTTTACAAACGTCAGATGCTTTAGAAGAATGTTCTTGTTTTCTGCCAGAATTAGACAATCGTCCAGGTATGGCTATTTTTGCATATTTCTTTGCCTGCAAAATACAATTACTGGTGCCAGGCACTTTGTAAAGACCCTGGGCGCAGTAGAAAAACCAAAGGGCAGTGCAGAGAACTGGTAATGCAAGTAGCCTGCTTTGAAGCATAGGTATCTCCTGCAAGATTCCCCGATTGGGATATGCAGGTAAGCCTCAAGTCTAGAGTTACCAACCAGGCATCTTTGCCTAGCATAGGTAGTAACTGTTGAAGAGTCAGCATCTTGAATTTTGGAATGTCCAGAAATGTGTTTTGAGTGGATAAGTCCAGAATTGGACGCCATGATTGGTCTTTTCTGGGTACCAGGAAAAGTCTTGAATAGAAACCTTGTCCCTTTTCCTTTTCTGGTACTGGTTGAATAGCCCCCATGTTCATGAGGGACAAAACTTGTTTCTGGGCCTCTGCCCACTGATTTGGGGGCAGATCTGGCCAACCGTTTGGGATTGGCAACATGCGGAAGTGAAATCTGTATCCCTGGGTTACTATATTTAAAACCCATTTGTCCTGGGTAATAAGTTGCCAGTTTCATCCATGAAGTGCCAGTTTTCCCCCCCAAAGGGGCAGATAAAAGGTAAGTGCATGGTGATTGTAGAGGGAAGTCATTGGGACTGTTTACCATAGGAAGGTGCCCTGCTGCTTCCAGATTTGGAAGTGGAGGCACCCCATTGTTTTGTTCTAAAAGTTCCTTGTGACTGAAACCTGGAGCCTTTGGACTGTCTAGATTTGAATTGAGCGGCTCTCGAGGGGACTGGAAAGGACCAGTTTTTAGTAGGTCAGTGCCTACTAAATCTTGGAGGTTGTTGCACGTAAGAAATCTTTCACAGTTTGCATAGATTTAAGCTTTATCTTCCATCTTTAACACTTCTTCAGCCTCATTACTAAAGAGACGGTCCTGTTGTAAAGGAGCATCCAACAATTTTGCTTTAACATGGTCAGGCAGAGTTTGCTCTTTGAGCTAAGCATGCCTTCTTAGCAGAGATCTGGTTACAGCAGCCCTGCAAGAGGCCTCCAAAGAATGAAAACCACATTGCAAAGTATGTTTTCCAACTTGTTCAGCTGAATGTAATAAATCCTGCCAATCTTAATTTTCCACACAGTCAGAAAGTAGTCCCATGATATGCTGTTGATATTTAAGCATATAAAATTGACAGTTTAAAGCCCTGATTGCCAAGGCTGCAGATGTGTAAACCTTCTTACCCCATCTATCCAGCACCCTGGAATCTGTCAGAAGGGGTAGGATTTTTAGCAGTAGAGGCATTAATGCCCTTGGGACCCTGAGAAATGGTTTCAGGGTCAGCAATAGGATTTTTGAAAAGGAATTTGTGGGAGTCAGGAACCCTGAAGTATCTGGCTTACAAACAGCCGGAGGCAGAGAATCAGGAGTCATACTACATTCTGAAAAAACAACAACAATGTCTAAAACAGTTGGTATGGCCAAAGGCCTATGCTGAGGAAGAAGAAGAAAATCCCCAAGTCTCTCTTTAGATTCAGAGAAATCCTGACTTTCCCAGTGGAAATGTTCCCTTAAGGTATGTAAAGTTTCCCCAAAATAAAAATCCTCAGGGGGAGAAGCAGAAGGAATGAAATCTTCTGCATAAGAGTCCTCATAAGTAGGAATAGACACATCCTGTTCATTAGAACAGTCACAAGAAATAGAATCCTGTTCAGAAGATTCATAGTCAATGTCTTGCCTAGGCCTCTTAGGAGGAGGGGATTGGCTACTCCTGATCAGAGTAATTAAATCTTGAGCCATTTTGATCATTTGTTTTCTAGGCATAGGGGCCTGCACATGGGGCCCAGGCATCAGACATAGATTTAGATTTTGTCCTTAGTATTGAAGATGGCGTCGGTCTAACAATCAAATCTGTAAGCCTGAAAAAGTACAGTTTTGTACCTACCATAAATGTAGATGTCCGAACTGGATAGCATCTGCAGTCATAACAAGTGGGTTGTCCTGTCGTCAGGCAGCCCTGCAGTCGGCCGGATTCCAAAGTCCGGGTCCGGCCTCGGCTGATGTCGCACTCCTCCCGACGTCATCTCTGTTGGTCTTCGGGTATAAAAGCATCAGCCGACGCCATTTTCCTCAGTGTTTCTTGCCCCAGATGCCAGTAGCCCTCTTGCAGGCTAAAAATTTGGATAGATGCCAATGTTTCCAAATAGATAGAGGTAAACACAGCAATAAGCATATATGTACATATATACAAACAAATACACCATAAAGACTCCCCAAAGCTAGCTATTAGGAGGGTAAACACCCTAGGAGTACCACAGAGGGAAGGAGGGAGGTAATCCTGACTGCAGATGCTATCCAGTTCGGACATCTACATTTATGGTAGGTACAAAACTGTACTATGTCCTTCATGGATGCATCTGCAGTCATAACAAGTGGGTAGAATACCATAGCCAACTAGGGGAGGAGGATAAAAGTAGATTATGGTGTGTTTAGGATCCCTTGCAGAACAGCAGTGGCAAACCCTGCTCGGGATCTGGAATATAGAGGCAAATTATAATGCTTGGCAAATGTATGCACGGAGGTCCAAGTAGCCGCCTCAATAATGTCTTTGGTTGCCACTCCTCGTAAGAAGGCTGTGGTAGTGGCTGTTGCCCTTGTAGAATGAGGTCTTATGTTCTGTGGAATTGGTTTTCCATGGAAGGAGTAACAGTATCGTATGCAATTTCCTATCCATTTGGAGATTGTCTGTTTGGAAATAGCTTTTCCTTCCCTTCCTGTTGCATAGGCTACAAAAGTTGGTCAGTCTTTCTGCTATTTTTGTTCTGTCCAAGTAGTAGCGTAGCTGTCTATGTACATCCAAGGTATGCAGTATTCTTTCCCTCTGTTTTGTGGGTTGGGAAAGAAGGTAGGTAGGTGGATTGCCTGGTTTAAAGACACTCTGGATACCACCTTGGGCATAAATGTAGGATTAGTCCTCAAGGACACTCTATCTTGGTGGAAGATTAGGAAGGGTTGCACTGCCATTAAGGCCTGTAGTTCTGAAACCCTCCTTGCTGAAGTAATTGCCAGTAGGAAAGCAGTTTTCCATGACAGGTGTTGTAGGTCTGCTGTTGCTGCTGGTTCAAAGGGTGATAGTGTCAACTTTTCTAGCACAAAGTTTAAATCCCAAGCTGGTAATGGTGGTTTCCTTGGAGGTTTTACATTCTTGATTCCTCTGAGGAACTGCCTGAGCAAAGGGTGCGAAAAACAGGTGGATCAAAGCTGTATTCTGCTGAAATAGCTGATGCATGTATCTTGATGGAGGAGTAGGACAGGCCTGAATGAAGAAGTTCGCCAGATACTCCAGAATGTTAGGCATATCTATGTTTGACACATCTTTTCCTCTTTCCGCACTCCAAATGACAAACCTTTTCCATTTTCCAGCATAGTTCCTTCTTGTTGAAGGTCTGCGTGCTTCAAGAATAATGTCTTTAACTCTTTGGGAAAGTTCTGGATTAGCTGCTGCTATGTGATGTTCCATGCAGTCAGTTGCAGCGTTTTTAGGTTTGGATGTATGATGCTGTAGTTGTTCTGAGTTAACATCAAAGGCATCAGTGGTATTGGCCACATATTGTTCCGAGACATGCTCTTCAGTAGTGGGTACCAGTGTTGTCTTGGCCAGTTTGGAGCTATCAGGATTATCCTTGGACGTTCTTCCTTTATTTTTAGTAGTACCTTGTGTATCAAAGGAAGACGTGGGAATGCATATGCTGTTAGGCCTTTCCAGTTGAAGGAGAGTGAGTCCACTTTCCATGCTAGTGGGTGGAATGTCCTTGTGCAGAATTTTTTGAGCTGGTAATTGAGAGGTGATGCGAATAGGTCTATCTGTGGCATTCCCCATTTCTTCGAGATGGTCTTGAAGATGTCCGGGTGCAGCTTCCATTCGTGGGCATCCGAAGTGGTTCTGCTTAATATGTCTGCCAGAGTATTGTCTTTCCCTGGTACAAATATTGCCTGTAACTGAATGTTGTAGCTGAGTGCCAGGGTCCACAGCTCCAAGGTCATTCTGCATAGGGGGTATGAATGAGTGCCTCCCTGTTTGTTGATGTACCACATGACTGTGGTGTTGTCTGTCCTTATCAACTGGCCCTCTGAGAAATGGTTTGAACTTTTGGATTGCCAGTTTTACTGCCAGCATTTCTTTTAGATTGATGTGCAGGTGTAGTTGATCCTGTGTCCACAATCCTTGCACGCATTTGTCCAGCATGTGGGTCCCCATCCTAGGTCTGAAGCGCCTGTTGTGATGGTCTGGCTTGGTTGACATCTGCGAAAGGGTAGGCCTGGGTTTGACTGGCATGCCTGAGCCCACCATAGGAACTCCTGTTTTAAGCATGGAATTAGTGGGATTTCTGTTTCTAGACTGTGTCTGTGTTGGGACCATAAATTCTTTAGGTACCACTGTAGTTTCCTCATATGTAGTCTGGCAAATGGGACCAAGATTATGCATGATGCCATGAAGCCCAAGGCCTGTAGAACTTTTCTTGCTGTTAACTTGTTCAGTTTTGTTAGTGCCAAGAAGTAAAGAGGAAGCTCTTTATGTTTTTCTGTAGTCAGGAATGCCATTTGTTGTACTGTGTCCAATTCCGCCCAAGAAAGTCCTTGTTTGGGATGGTATCAGTCTTGACTTTTGTAAATTGACTGTGTATCCCAGTCCTTGTAGCAAGTAAATGACCCTTTGTAAATCTGTTGTCAGCTTGCTTTTGTTGTCCCTTGTAGTAGGCAGTCGTCCAGGTATGGGTAAATTTGAATTCCCTGTAGTCTGCAATGGGCGATTACTGATGCCAGGCATTTTGTGAATACTCTGGGCGCAGTAGATAAGCCAAAGGGCAATGCTGAGAATTGATAGTGCTCTGATCCTGCAAGAAATCTGAGGTATCTTCTGCAGATTGGTCGAATGGGGACGTGCAGGTATGCCTCCTTGAGATCTAGAGTTACCAGCCAAGACTCCTTGCCCAGCATGGGAAGAAGTTGCTGTATGGTCAGCATTTTGAATTTTGGGACAATGATGTATGTATTTAAGGTGGACAGGTCGAGAATTGGTCTCCAACTTTTTTCCTTTCTTGGAACTAGGAAAAGTCTGGAGTAGAACCCCTTTCCTTGTTCTGCTGTTGGCACTCTTTCCACACCTCTCATGTTTGCTAACTCCATTATCTGGCGTAGAGCCTCTGTTTTTTGATTTGGAGGTAGATTTGGCATTCCTCTTTTGACTGGTAAAGTGTGGAAGTGAAACCGGTAACCTTGATCTATGGTTTGTAAAATCCACTTGTCTTTTGTTATGTAGTGCCAGTTCTTTGAAAATAAGGTTAACTTTCCGCCTAGAGGGGCTGCTATTTGTTCCCTGGTAGGCGGATTTAGGATTAAGTCACTGTGGTTGTGCTGATGTAGTGGCAGTGGCTGTGTCTGTGCCTCTGTTGTTACCTTGCCACTGTCGTCCTCTGTAGGCACCTCCTCTGGATTGGTTTCTGCCTCTGGAACGTCTATTTCTACCCCTTTGAAATTTTGTGGAGTCAGGAAAGGACCAATATTAGGCAGGCCAGTTCCTGCTAAACCTTGGGGGTTGAACCTGCAAGAAATCTTTAACAGTTTGAACAGATTTTGCCTTTTCTTCCATTTTCTTCATAACCTGCTGGGCAGGTGTACCAAACAAACTTGTCTTGTCCATAGGAGCATCTAGCAACTTAGCTTTAACATGATCCGGTAAAGCTTGTTCCTTTAGCCATGCATGCCTTCTTATCACTGTGCCTGTCATGGCTGATCTAAATGAAGCCTCCAGTGCATCATAGCCACATTTTAAGGAATGGTTGCTAACCTGTTGTATGTTATTTACCATCTCTAATACATATTTCTTATCAAGAGATTCATCAGTGGTTAGTTTTTAGTTAACTGATCAAGCATAAACTCTTGGTATTGTATCATGTGAAACTGACAGTTTAAAGCTCTAGCTGAGAGAGTAGCTGAAGTGTAGACCTTTTACCCCATCTGTCTAGTGACCTTGCTTCCCTTTCAGAAGGAATAGGGTTTTAGCTGTGGTCGCTACTGCCTTGGGACCCTGGGATATAGTTTCTGGGTCTGCAAGTGGGGCCTTGTAAAGGTGGTGATGAGTATCTGGCACCCTGTAAAATCTGTCTGGTTTGGCAGGGGCTGGGGGTAAAGAATCTGGAGCGGAGCAAACATCATTGAAAGCATCATCCACCACAGAGAGAACAGGAGGTATAGCTAAGGGCCTGTGCTGTGGGAGGTGCAGAAAGGTCCTAAGTCTTTTTCTGGAGTCTGAAAAATCCTGTTGCTGCCATTGGAACTGTTCTCATGGCATGCAAGGTTTCCCCAAAGGAGAATTCTTCTGGTGGGGAAGCAGCTGGAATGGATTCTTCAGCATCCGAATCTTCAAAATTGGAGAAGGGAGCCTCAGGCTGGTCAGTTATGTCTGATTCATCAGCAGAATCATCAGTAGAAACTGGCTCAGGGGGCTCTGCCCTAGGTCTCTTCTCTGGGGGCTGAGAGGCCCTGTCTGGGTGAGGTTGAGATCCTCTAATTAAAGAAATTAAATCTTCTGCCAAAGAAAGTATTTGAGAACTAGAAGAGGGCCTGGATGTGGGGGGTTTAACAGGCACTGATTTAGTAGTCTTGGCTGCTTTAGCCCTGGCGAAGGCCTTAATGGACATGGCAGCTGGAGGCCTAGCAGCACCACGTGCTGGGGTAGAGACATCCAAGGGGATGGTGTCTGATAAGTCAACCACCGTAGTGGGTAAAATTTCTGAGGTCGATTCAAGAGTTGTAGCAGGGGCCTCAGTTGTAAGAATAGGTTCAGCTGTACTTTGAGCAGTTTTCTCGGTTTCGGCCGAAACCGACACTCGCGGTTTGCTTTACCGTGGTTTCGGCCGAAACCGCGCCGCGAAAGTGTCGGTCTTTATCTTTGCGTTTTTGGGGGTAGTCGGAGGATCCGGCGGCATAATGTACGCAAAATCAGTACCGAAAAACTGTTCTGCAAACTCCGACCAACGCCTAAGCGCTCGCCGGTTGAAAGAAGCACAGGCGAACAGGCTGCTACGTCGTGGGCTGGGCCTAAACAAGGCAGACAGTATGAGTGGAAATCTTTATGAGGTATTTGTTTCCCACAGGTTAAACAATTGTTAACTTTTCTGACATCGGCTGAGGCAAGAAAGAGTCCCCAACGGGTACTTAGCTTTAGAAGTCTTCGAAGTAGTATTCGGTAGAAGTAATCTCTGGATCCGACCGACCGGCACTTGCGAACAGCTTCTGCTTCGGGCGCCACGCGGCAAGAAAGACTGAGGAAAATGGCGTCGGCTGATGCTTTTATACCCGAAGACCAACAGAGATGACGTCGGGAGGAGTGCGACATCAGCCGAGGCCGGACCCGGACTTTGGAATCCGGCCGACTGCAGGGCTGCCTGACGACAGGACAACCCACTTGTTATGACTGCAGATGCATCCATGAAGGACATCACCCTCAGAAGTTGGTGCCTGCACAGCGGCTCCAGACCCATCTAAGGCAGAGACATCCGCGGATTCCAAAACTGAAGCATCTCGCAGCATACCGGACTCCAAATGGGTCTCAGTAGAGGCCTGCGAATCAGAAGTAGCGGGTATCAGGGGCTGCGAAAGCACCTCACTGAGTACCGGTGAACCGGCGACTGGCTTAGGCAAAGCATCGTCTGTTTTGGACCTTGACGGTCTGTCTCTTTTTCTTTGCGTTTTTAGGTATTCCGGTAGTCGGATTGCTAACCGACGACATTTCTGGATAAGTAAATCTTGAGCCAAAATATTTAGAAGCAAAAATATACAGACATTTAATCGTGCGTTGATTATATTTAGCACAAAACCGACAGCAAGGCATGTTGTGGTCAGGGCCTAAGCAAGGAATACAGTACAAATGAAAATCCTTATGAGGTATTTGCTTCCCACAAGTAATGCAATTATTAACTTTTACTGACATCGGTAAGGAGCAAGAAAAAGTTTCCCCAACGGGGTACTTAGCTTTTAGTTAAAGACTTCAGTTCTGAAACTCGAATACGAAATTTTCAGGAGTCGGCCGACCGGCACTTAGAACTGCTTCTGCTTCGGGCACTGCGGGGCAAGAAAGACTAATGTAATGGTGTCGGCTGCATGTTTTATACCCCTGACGACCTGACGTCATGGAAGAAGGGACAGCAACTGACGCAGGACCCAATACTTTGTTAATCAAGCCAACTGAGGGCAACCTGCCAGCAGATTACCCAAATGTAATGACTGCAAAAGTTTAACACGAAGAACATCTGCATTTCATTACTGAAAGGTTCTGCATGTTCAGACACGGGTGATAATTGCTGCACATAACCTGTGGAAGAACCCCACAAGCATTTGCCTGCAAACTATTTGCAAAACAAAAAAGGGACATTTCAAAACGTCAATGTCGGCCAGTGGAGAAGCAGATGACATTCCCATAAGAGGAAGCAGGCAAACACCAAACATGTCACCCCAACTGTCTATGATTGACAGAACAGTACTAAAAACCCTGTCCCCATGCGTGGCACTTTGTCCGACTGTCATATCTGGACCTGTCCAGATGTCAGTTTGTGATGGTTTGACAGCTAGGCTAACATGGAGCCTCATCTGAACATATAGTAACACAAACCATCTGAAGACCACATCAGATGTGGTGGCGCAGTGATGGAAAACCTGCTAAATGGGTACACACTGAGTTGTGAAGTCCATAACCTTATGTGATGTTATGGCATTTACCTCGCTCACACCAGAAGTAAAAATACATAACAGTAGCCACTGTGGCCAAAGCCTGTGACCAGACTACAGAAGGAGAAAGAGATGCATAAGTGGATGGGGAACCACTGGGCAGACTAATGGGAAAGGTGCACACAACAATAAATAGTGCAGTAACATATGTTGATACCCTACAACTGAAGGTCACACTGATGTCCATGAACTGCTTCATACAAGTACTAAATAAAAGTTGCATTACTGCACATAATGCACAACTTGGGACATGCCTACGAAAAGCCCCTTCTCTAAGTGTATATATTATTAAGTTGCCAAACAACTGGTATGCCATTTAGCTTCATTCTTTTCAATGCAGCATGGCAATAAAGCAACTACCATACGGCAAGCTACTTGGAAACAAAATTTTAAGTCTGTGTACATACTTGCATAATGAAAAAAACATCAATTTCCAAGAGCTCCATAAACAACATTTAAGATTCTGCAGTGCTGCAAGCCAAATATATAACAAGCTGAAAAACTGCTTTTAGCTACTTACAAAAGAAAATAAGACAGGACAGTGCAATTAGTTTTTCTCTCTCTCTTGCAAACAGTTTGCTTGGAAATAAAACCCCCTGATTTGTCCCCACAAAGGCATTCATTACATATTACATTACGTGAAGCACCCATACTGACAAACCATCCTGACACTAAAAAGAAAAGGGGGGGGGTAATACAAAGCAAATGCTTACTGCAGTTCTTAAAATTATCTACTTTATATAACAATGATCAACAGCAGACCAGGATCCACAAGTACATTAAGTATGTGCACTGGATTATTCTAGATTTGTTGATTAAAGCCTCTTTCTGGTCAGTATGTTTGCATGGCATGCGAGAATCCCATGTAATGTTGAATTTACCACTTTACTGTATCCCACCTGCTGTAAAATCTTCATCCATCATCCCTCCTATGAATAAACACTTCCAAAGCCACAGTCACTTATCATACCCCATTCCAGCCTCATAGCATGGTTTGCATTCCTAACGCTACTTACTCTAGGCTGTTTATACAGTCCTGAAAGATAACTATAACAATAGTACAGTTGTGTACCTACAATAAATGTAGATGTTTGAGTGTATTCACTGTTGCAGTCATTACACTTGGGTTATCCTGCTGGCTGGCTACCCGCAGTCGGCCTGAATTCCAAAGTCTTGATCCGGCGTCGGTTACTGTCGCCTCTTCCCTGACGTCAGTGTGCCAGGGGAATACAAGATGCCATTTTCTTCAGTTTTTCTTGCCCCAGATGTCAGGTGCCCCCAAAAGGGTAGACTACAAAACATTGCTAATAAAAGCATGCACTAAAATAAACAATACCCTCATCTACAAGCAAATACACCACATAGGTTGTATAGGATAGAGAAGTACAGATAAGTCCCAGCAAAGAAAGGGGGATGGTGGGTGGGTAACCTGGACTGCAACAGTGAATACACTCCAACATCTACATTTATGGTAGGTACACAACTGTACTATGTTCATCGTATTTCACTGTTGCAGTCATTACACTTGGGTTAAATCCCAAAGCTGAGGTTGGGCGGCTGGGTCTAAATAGAATTAGGAGTGGCTATAAGGCCCTGCAAGACTGCAGTGGCAAAGCCTGCTCTTAACAGAGTAAAGAGACAAGTGGTAGTGCTTAGTAAAAGTGTGCACTGAAGTCCAAGTTGCAGCCCCCAAAATATCCTTGGTTGGTACTCCTCTGAGGAAGGCTGCTGAGGTGGCTGCTGCCCTGGTAAAATGTGCTCTAATGCCCTTAGGCACTGATTTACCATGTTGTGAATAGCAGAAACGAATCCAGTGTCCTATCCATTTTGAAATAGTCTGCTTTGGGATAGCCTTTCCTTGTGATCCTGGAGCATATGCCACTAAAAGTTGCTCAAGTCTTTCTGAAAGCTTTAGTTTTGTCCATGTAGAAGCGTAGCTGTCTGTGTATGTCCAAAGAATGCAGAAGTCTCTCTCCTTTATTCTGCGGGTTTGGGTAAAAAGTAGACAAATTAATGGTTTGGTTAAGAGCCACACTGGACACTACCTTAGGCATAAATGTTGGGTTGTCCTTAGAGAAACCCTGTCCGGATGGAAGATAATAAAGGGTTCCACAGCCATTAATGCCTGTAACTCTGAGATTCTTCTTGCTGAAGTTATTGCTAGGAGCAGAGCTGTTTTCCATAAGAATTTTATCTCAGCTCTATCGGCTGGCTCAAAAGGAGGCAGTGTGAGTTTTTCCAAGACAAAATTGAGGTCCCATGCAGGTATTGGTGCTCTCCTTGGAGGTCTTATGTTTTTGGCCCCCCCGAGGAACTGCCTAAGCAATGGATATGAAAAAATAGGCGGGTCTGTATTGTAATGAGCTGAAATGGCAGAGGCATGGATCTTAATTGATGAGGATAGGCCTTTGTCCAACATCTCAGTTAGATATTGTAAAATCTGAGGAATATTTGGAAAAAGCGTTTCAATTCCTTGTGCCTGGTTCCAAGCACAGAATCTCTTCCATTTTTCAGCATAAGATTTTCTGGTGCTGGGCCTCCTAGCCTCCAAAATGACATCCATAACCGCTTTAGAGAGAGGTGTATTCTGAATGGTTACAGTATCCGCCATGCAGATAGATTTAGAGTTCTCAGTTGGCTGTGCAGGATCGGATTGTTGTGTTGCGTCAGTAAATGAGGAATTTGAGGCAATGTCCAGGCTGGGCCTTGGGACAAGCTCCTTAAGATTGGGTACCACTGCTGGCGTGGCCAATCTGGGGCAATTAAAATCATTTGTTGATTTTCTTGTCTGACCTTTAGGAGTACCTTGGGGAGGAGAGGCAGTGGAGGAAAGGCATATACTGTAAGGTTGTTCTAGCTGAATAACAGAGCATCCACTTTCCATGCTTGTTTGTGATAAGTCCTTGTGCAGAATCTTTGAAGTTGGCAGTTGTGAGGGGAGGCAAAAAGATCTATGTCTGGGCGTCCCCATTTCCTTATCATGCTGAAGATTTGTGGATCTAGTTTCCACTCGTGAGGGTCCAAGAGGTTTCTGCTTAGTTCGTCTGCCAGAGCATTTGTTTTTCCTGGCAGGAATTGTGCTTGCAGGTGTACTTGGTAAGTCAATGCTGTGTTCCACAAAATCATGGCTTCTCTGCAGAAGGGGTAGGAATCTGTGCCCCCCTGCTTGTTTATGTACCACATGACTGTGGTGTCGTCAGTCTTTATCAGCAGCTGTCCTGGATGAAGTAGGTCCTTGAAGGCTGTCAGGGCATTTTGTACAGCTAGCATCTCTTTTTGAAAGATGTGTAGATACCTTTGGCTTGGGGGACATGTGCCCTGAATACATTTTCCTGCCATGTGGGCCGCCCAGGCATAATCTGATGCATCCGTTGTCAGCGTCTGTCTGGCTGTGGGTAAATTGAATGGCAGACCATTGTTGTGGTGACAGGCTTCTGCCCACCATCGAAACTCCTGTTGCAGGCAGGGAATGAGTGCAATTACTGTCTACAGGCTGTGGCAATGCTGAGTTGTTGTTGTTGTTGTTGTTGTGTCTTATGGCTTTTCCCGGTTAGGGGTCGCCACTGCAGAACTCCGGTCCGCTAATGATTGGCAGTAGATTTTTACGTGCTGGTTTGCCGGGCCTAAGGCACAACCTTCAACGAACGCACGCCCATTCACGCATGTCGCCACACAGAAGACGCTCTAAGAATCAAATGGGCAACGTCTAACTGAGGCGACAAGCTACCGCAGCACCACCACCGCAGTCTAGGCAATGCTGAGTCCAAACACTTTTTAGATACCATTGTAGTTTCCTCATATACAGTCTGGCATACGGAATTAGTAGAATGCAGGATGCCATGTAACCCAAGGCCTGCAGGATTTTCCTTGCAGATAAGTGGGTTTTTGTTGCCAATTTCTTGAAGTAAGTAGTCAGATGCTTTTGTTTGTCTGGCGTGAGATAAGCCATATGGGCAGTTGAATTTAAGCTTGCACCCAGGAATATTCTCTCTTGAGAGGACACTAGTTTTGATTTCTTTTCGTTTACTGTGTACCTTAGGCCAATTAGTAATCTTTTTACAAACGCCAGATGCTTTAGAAAAATGTCTTTGTTCTCTGCTTGAATTAGGCAGTCGTCCAAGTAGGGGTATATTTGAATTCCTTTTTGTCTGCAAAATGCAATTACTGGTGCCAGGCATTTTGTAAAGACCCTGGGCGCAGTAGATAAGCCAAAGGGCAGTGCAGATGCATTGAGCCAGCTATGAATCTGAGGTATCTTCTGCAAGATTGTCTGATTGGGACATGCAGGTATGCCTCTTTTAGGTCCAAAGTTACGAGCCAAGCCTGCTTGCCAGCATGGGCAGTAGCTGCTGTAGAGTCAACATCTTGAATTTTGGAACTTCCTGAAAAGTACAGTTTTGTACCTACCATAAATGTAGATGTTAGAGTGTACACCCTGCTGCAGTCATCACACTTGGGTTATCCTGTCATCAGGCGGTCCCGCAGTCGGCCAGAATTCCAAAGTTTTGGTCTGGTGTCGGTTGCTGTCGCTTCTTCCCCGACGTCAGTGCGTCAGGGGTATATATAATGCAACAGATGCCATATTCTTCAGTTTTTCTTGCCCCAGATGTCAGGTGCCCCCAAAAAGGTGGTCAGTAATTAGTACCAAATTGAGTAAATTTTGCACAAACACAAAATCCCTCCAGCTATAAGCAAATATATCAGGAAGGTATTGTAGAGATTTAGCCAGTTAGATCAGAGGGAATGGAGGGAGGGTAACCTGGACTGCAGCAGGGTGTACACTCGAACATCTACATTTATGGTAGGTACAAAACTGTACTATGTTCATCGTGTTACCCTGCTGCAGTCATCACACTTGGGTTGAATCCCAAAGCTAAGGATGGGTGGAAGAGTCATAGAGGGTTAGAGGAGGCTAGAAGGCCCTGCAGAACTGCAGTGGCGAAGCCTTCCCTAGTCTTAGAGAAAAGTGGTAAGTGATAGTGCTTGGTAAAGGTGTGTACTGAACTCCAAGTTGCAGCTTCCAAAATCTCCTTGGATGGAACCCCCCTATGGAAGGCTGTAGATGTAGCTGCTGCCCTGGTAGAGTGGGGCCTAATGGTAGCAGGAACTGGTTTTCCATGATGGGTATAGCAGAAACGAATGCAATGTCCTGTCCATTTGGAAATGGTTTGTTTTGATATAGCCTTCCCTTGTGAAGCTGTAGCATAGGATACAAAGAGCTGGTCAGATTTTCTGAAAGCCTTAGTTTTATCCAAGTAGTAACGAAGTTGCCTGTGAATGTCCAAGGAATGCAGGAGTCTCTCTCCTTTGTTCTGTGGATTTGGGAAGAAGGTGGGTAAGTGCATGGTTTGATTTAAAGCCACACTGGAAACCACCTTGGGCATAAAGGAAGGATTAGTTCGTAGAGAAACTCTGTCTTGATGAAAAATGAGGAAAGGTTCCACTGCCATTAGTGCCTGCAGCTCTGAGACTCTTCTAGCTGAAGTTATTGCTAGCAGCAGGGCAGTCTTCCATGATGGGAACTGAAGATCTGCAGAGAAAGCTGGTTCAAAGGGAGGTAGCACAAGTTTTTCCAGAACAAAATTGAGGTCCCAAGTTGGTGTAGGTGCTCTCCTGGGGGGCCTAATGTTTTTTGCCCCTCTGAGGAACTGCCTTAGAAGTGGATGCGAAAATAAGGCTGGATCCGTGTTGTAGTGGGTTGAAATAGCTGAAGCATGGATTTTAATGGAAGAAAAAGAAAGCCCTTTGTGCAACATCTCAGTTAAATACTGTAGAATGTGAGGCATGTGAGGCTGAATTGCATTTTGGCCTTTAGCTTGGTTCCAGGCACAAAACCTTTTCCATTTGTCCGAATAAGCCTTCCTGGTGCTTGGCCTCCTAGCTTCCAGAATAACATCCATAACTGCTTGGAAAAGAGGAGCTGGCTGGATGCTTAGATTATTTGCCATGCAGCCAGGTTTAAGGTTTTGAGCTGGTTGTGAAGAATCGGATTGTGTTGCTGTGTGAGCAAATAGGTAATTTGTGGTAAGATCCAAGGTGGGCCCTGGGCCATATTTCTCAATAGTGGGTACCAGTGCTGGCGTGGCCAGTCTGGGGCTATGAGTATCAGTCGTGGTCTCTCCTTTCTGACTTTCAGAAGCACCTTTTTGAGGAGAGGCAATGGAGGGAAGGCATATACTGTCAGGTTTTTCCAACTGAATGAGAGTGTGTCCACTTTCCAAGCTTGATGGTGAACTGTCCTTGTACAAAATTTTGTTAGTGGATAGTTTTGAGGAATGGCAAACAGGTCTATCTCTGGAAGGCCCCATTTTTGAGTTATCATTGCAAATACTTGTGGATCCAGTTTCCACTCGTGGGGATCCATGATGTTTCTGCTGAGGTCATCTGCCAATGTGTTCTTTCCTGGCAGGAATTGAGCTTGTAACTGAACTTGGTAAGCCAGAGCTGTGTTCCACAAGGTCATTGCTTGCCTGCATAGAGGGTAGGAGTGTATACCCCCTTGTTTATGTAGCACATTATTGTGGTATTGTCCATCTTTATTGTAAGTTGTCCTGGATGTAATAGATTCTTGAAGGCTGTCAGAGCATTCTGCACAGCTAGCATCTCTTTTTGATTGATGTGCAGATTCCTTTAATCTGCAGTCCATACGCCTTGAACGCACTGTCCTGCCATGTGTGCCCCCCAGGCGTAGTCTGATGCATCTGTTGTCATAGTTTGCCTGGCTGGGGGCAAGGTGAAAGGCTGACCCTTGTTGAGGTGACATGCCTGTGACCACCATAGAAACTCCTGTTGTAGGCAGGGAATGAGAGATATCATTGTGTCCAAGCTGTGGCTGTGTTGAGACCATACGCTTTTTAGGTACCACTGTAATTTCCTCATATGCAGCTTTGCAAATGGTATTAGTAGTATGCAAGATGCCATGAAGCCCAAGGCCTGCAGAATTTTTCTTGCAGTTAGTTGGGTCTTTGTTGCCATTGTTTTGAAATATTGAGTCAGTTGTAGTTGTTTGTCTGGCGTCAGATAAGCCTTCTGGGCCGTTGTATTCAAGCTGGCACCCAGGAATGTCATTTTGTGAGGGTACTACTTTTGACATTTTCGTTTACCGTGTACCCCAGGCAACTTAGTAGATGTTTTATAAAAGCCAGATGTTGTAAGAGAATATCCTTGCTTTCTGCTTGGATGAGGCAATCGTCCAGGTATGGGTATATTTGAATTCCTCTGTCTGCAGTATGCAATTACTGGTGCCAGGCATTTTGTGAAGACTCTGGGCGCAGTAGATAAGCCAAAGGGCAGTGCAGAGAATTGGTAATGGGTTGAACCTGCAATGAAACGGAGGTATCTTCTGCAACTTTGTCTGATAGGGACATGCAGGTATGCCTCCTTGAGGTCCAACATTACTAGCCATGCTTCCTTGCCCACCATGGGAAGAAGCTGCTGTAGTGTTAGCATCTTGAATTTGGGTACTTGTAAGAAGGTGTTTAGAATTGAAAGGTCCAGAATTGGTCTCCAGGCATTGTCCTTTCTAGGCACTAGAAAGAGTAGAGTAAAATCCTTGACCTTGCTCTCGAGTAGGTACTAGTTGAATGGCTCTCATGTCTATGAGAGCTGTAATTTGTTTTTGTGCCTCTGTGGCAGGTTTGACATTCCTCTTTTCATTGGCAAGGTGTGAAAATGGAATCTGTATCCTCGTAAAATGTCTAGGACCCATTTATCCGTTGTGACAATGTGCCAGTTGTCTGCAAAAAGTGTGAGTTTTCCTCCCAAGGGGGCTGCCAAGAGTGTGTTGCTTGGCCAGATGAGGTGCAAGTCATTGAGTTTGCCTTCTGGTAGATTCGGACCTGTCTTCTCCTCCCTTCTGTGTTGCAGTGCCCCATTGGCGAGGTTTGTACTGGGCTTGTGGTTGTCCTCTGCCTCTTGGACGTCTGTATTTACCCCTCTGCAGTCTGTCAGTAGCTGGAAAGGACCAATTTTTTGTTGGCCAGTTTCTGCTGAAGTGAGGGGGCTGTACCTGTAGGAAATCGTTGACTGTCTGCATAGATTTTGCCTTATCCTCCATTTTCTTTAAGACTTCTTATGCTTTAACTCCAAAAAGAACATCCTGCTGTAAGGGAGCATCTAGAAGCTTTGCTTTAACATGATCAGGCAGAGTTTGTTCCTTTAACCAAGCATGCCTACGTATAACAGACCCAGTGACAGCTGCTTTGCAGGAGGCCTCCAAAGAATCAAACCCACATTGTAAAGTACGTTTGCCCACCTGTTCAGTTGCATGCAACAGATCCTGCATTTCTTTCAGTTCAGACTGTTGAGGGAGAGTGCTCATTCTTTGCTTTAACTGAGAGATAAGAAATTGCTGATACTTTAGCATGTGAAATTGGCAATTTAGTGCCCTCATAGCTAGAGTGGCTGAGATGTAAACCTTTTTCCCCCACCTGCCTACTGCTCTGGAGTCCCTTTCAGAGGGTACAGGATTTTTTAGCCATAGAAGCCTTAGCCCCTATGGGACCCTGGGAGATAGTCACTGGATCAGCAACAGGGCTTTTATAAAGAAATTTGTGGGAATCAGGCACTCTATAGTATCTGTCAGGTTTGGCCGGAGCAGGAGGTAGAGAGTCTGGGTTCAAACTGGATTCTAAGTAAACATCATCCACAATGTCTAAAACTGGTGGGATGGCAAGTGGTCTGTGCTGCGGGAGTAAAAGAAACTCTTTGAGCCTTTTCTTAGAGTCAGAGTAGTCCTGACCTTCCCAGTGAAAATGTTCCCTCAGTGTGTAAAGTTTGCCCAAAGGAGTAGTCTTCAGGAAGAGAAGCTGAGGGAATGGAATCCTCAACATCAGAATCTTCATAAGGGGAGAAGGAGTAAACTTGGTCCTCAGAGGAGTCTGAAGAAATGGACACCTGTTCAGAGGATGCATAATCTTCCTCTTGTCTAGGCCTTTTGTCAGGAGGGGGCTGGGAACCCCTGACTAAAGAGATCAAATCTTCAGCCATTTTGAGCATCTGTTTCTTAGGCATGGGGCCTTGAACAGGGGACTGAAGTGCAGTCCTTTTAGGTTTAATAGGAGTCTTCGTCTTAGGATACGTTTTAATGGTGAGCGTAGTCGGTCTGAAAACACCTTCAGAAATCGAAGGTGTTTCTGCAGCACCATCTTTTTCAGCAATGTCATCGGTAGGGTCTGAACAAAATGGCTGCGTAGGCCTGGTACATTCCACCAAAAGTTCCGAAGCGGTCTCGGTTCCAGATCTGCAGTAGTCAGGGGTTGCGTCGGAGCCTCACTGAAGACCGGAGAACCGGAGACCGGACCAGCCGAGGCCTCGAAATCTGGCTTAGACCTGGGCTGCCTGTCCTTATCCTTGTGTTTTTTGTGCACGCCGGTAGTCGGTTGCTCCGGCAGCATAGTGTAGTTAAATTTTCTACTGAAGTAGTGTCGTGCGAAATCAAAGCGTCTTTTTATAGTACGCTTATTAAACCTAGCACAAAAACGACAATTAGTGACGTCGTGGTCTGGGCCTAGGCAAGGTATGCAATAAGATGAAAATCCTTATGAGGTATTTACTTCCCACAAGAAATACAATTGTTAACTTTTTCTGACATCGGTCTGAGGCAAGAAAAGTTTCCCCCAACGGGATACTTAGCTTTATAGAAGACTTCGGTCTGAAATTCGAGTTCGAAAATCTCAGGAGTCAGCCGACTGGCACTTGCTAACTGCTTCTGCTTCGGGCACCGCGCGGCAAGAAAGACTGAAGAAAATGGCGTCGGTTGCATTATATATACTCCTGGCACACTGACGTCAGGGAAGAAGCGACAGCAATCGACGTCGGACCAAGACTTTTAATTTAGGCAGACTGTGGGACCGCCTGACGACAGGATAACCCAAGTGTGATGACTGCAGCAGGGTAACACGATGAACATTGT
Organism: Protopterus annectens; assembly: GCF_019279795.1. Taxonomy (NCBI): domain Eukaryota; kingdom Metazoa; phylum Chordata; order Ceratodontiformes; family Protopteridae; genus Protopterus; species Protopterus annectens. The sequence goes on along the minus strand of NC_056728.1, from coordinate 634,733,279 downwards.
ATTTAGTATAGACAGGTCCAATATTGGTCTCCAGGTTTTGTCCTTTCTGGGTACTAGGAATAGTCTGGAGTAAAATCCTTGCCCCTGCTCTTGTTGTGGCACTTGATGAATGGCCCTCATGTCCATGAGGGCTGTAATTTGTTTTTGTGCCTCTGCCCATTGACTGTGTGGCAGGTCTGGCATAACTTTTGACCTTGGTAGCGTGTGAAAATGGAACCTGTAGCCTTGGGACACTATGCTCAGGACCCATTTGTCTTGGGTAACCATTTGCCAATTTGATGAAAAAAAGTGCTAGTTTTCCCCCTAAGGAGACTGCCAAAAGAAAACTGCTTGGATCTGGTAGAGGAAAGTCATCGGGACTGTTTCCTGTAAGGTTGCGATTTGTCTTCTCCACTTTTGGAGGTAGGAGCATCCCATCGTTTAGCCCTGTATGAGCCTTGGGGCTGAGATCTGCCTCTTGGGCGTCTGTACCTGCCACTTTGTGGCCTGACACTGGAAAGGACCAATTTTTTGAAGGCCAGTTCCTGCTAAATCTAGGTGGCTGAACCTGTAAGAAATCTTTCACAGTTTGCACTGACTTTGCTTATCCTCCATTTTCTTTAAAACCTCTTCTGCCTTAACACCAAACAAAGTATCATGCTGTAGTGGAGCATCCAATAATTTCATTTTAACATGGTCAGGTAAACTTTGTTCTTTCAACCAAGCATGTCTTCGAATAACTGCGCCTGTAACTGCGGCTCTACTAGAAGCCTCTAATGAAACAAAACCACACTGCAGAGTATGCTTTCCCACTTGTTCAACTGCATGCAATAAATCCTGCATTTCTTTACAGTCAGGACCTTCTGTATTTGTAACCATTTTCTGCTTTAACAATGACATGAGATACTGCTGATATTTAAGCATGTGAAACTGACAGTTTAAAGCTCTTACAGCTAAAGTAGCAGAAGTGTAAACTTCTTTCCCCCATCTGTCCAGAGCTCTGGAATTCCTATCTGAGGGGACAGGATTTTTGGCAGTGGAAGCTTTAACCCCTTTTGGACCCTGAGAAATAGTTTCTGGGTCTGCAGCTGGGTTTTTGTAAAGAAATTTATGAGAGTCAGGGACCCTATAGTACCTGTCTGGCTTTACTGGTGCAGGGGGTAAAGAATCTGGAGACAGACTGGATTCAGAAAAAACATCCATCATCCACATCATCAAGCACAGGGGGGATTGCAAAGGGCCTGTGCTGAGGCAACAGAAGGAAATCTCTGAGCCTTTTCTTGGATTCTGAGTAATCCTGGCTCTCCCAATGGAAATGTTCCCTCAGTGTGCAGGGTTTCCCCAAAAGACTAATCTTCAGGCGGTGAGGCTGAAGGAATGGACTCTTCAGCATCAGAGTCCTCATAGGGAGGGAGAGAATAGCTCTGGTCAGAGGAAAAATCAGAAGAAATGGAAACCTGATCAGAGGAATCAATCAGCGTCTTGCCTAGGCCTTTTGTCAGGAGGGGGATGGGAGCCCCTGATTAAAGTAATAAGGTCTTCGGCCATTTTAAGTATCTGTTTCTTAGGCATGGATGACTGTTCTGAAGAATGCTGCACTTGTTTGTCTTTAATGGTGTTATTGACTTTGCATTTGCTGCTGTAGTAGCTTTAATTGTAAGCTGTGAAGGTCTGAAAACCCCCTCAGAAGCCAGTGCCTGCTCAGCAGCTCTGGACCCATCTGAGGGTATATTTTCCGTAGGCCCAATACCTTAAGTTTCCACAAGCCACGGTGTCTCCATGTGGCTGTGGGTTGTGGGCTGTGGCTCTGAGGTAGCGGGTGTCAGAGGCTGCGAAAGCGCCTCACTGAGAACCGGCGACTGGCCTAGAACAGGCTTTGTCTGTTTTGGACTTCGGATGCCTGTCTTTTTCTTTGTCTTTGCGTTTTTTATACATTCCGGTCGTCTGTTGTTCCAACATTATGTAATTAAATCTTCGTCCAAAATAATGTAAAGCAAAATCAAACCGACGTTTAATAGTGCGTTTATTAAATCTAGCACAAAACCGACTAGTGACGTCGTAGTCAGGGCCTAGGCAAGGATTGCAGTAAGAGTGGAAGTCCTTATGAGGTATTTGCTTCCCACAAGAAATACAATTAACTTTTTCTGACATCGGTCTGGAGCAAGAAAAAGTTTCCCCAACGGGGTACTTAGCTTTATTGAAGACTTCGGTTCTGAAATTCAATTTTGAAAATCTCAGGAGTCGGCCAACCGGCACTTGCGAACTGCTTATGCTTCGGGCACCGCTCGGCAAGAAAGACTAAAGAAAATGGCATCTGTTGCAACTTCTATACCCCTGGCGCACTGACGTCAGGGAAGAGGCGACAGCAACAGACGCCGGACCAAGACTTTGGAACTCAGGCCGACTACGGGTCGCCTGCCAACAGGATAACCCAAGTGCAATGACTGCAACAGTGAAACACTATGAACATCTGCAGTGGCAAAGCCTGCTCTGGATTTAGAGTACAGAGGTAAATGGTAGTGCTTTGTAAAAGTGTGCACTGAAGTCCATGTTGCAGCCTACAAAATATCCTTGGTTGGTACTCCTCTGATGAAGGCTGCTGAAGTGGCTGCTGCTCTGGTACAATGTGGCCTAATGCCCTTGGGCACAAATTTGCCATGTTGTGAAAAGCAGAAACGAATGCAGTGGCCTATCCATTTGGAAATAGTCTGTTTTGAAATGGCTTTTCCTTGGAAACCTGCAGCATATGCCACTAAGAGTTGCTCACTCTTTCTGAAGGCTTTAGTCTTGTCGAAGTAAAAGCGTAGCTGTCTATGTCCAAAGTATGCAGAAGTCTCTCCCCCTTATTCTGTGGGTTTGGATAAAAGGTAGGCAAATGTATGGTTTGGTTAAGAGCCACACTGGACACAACCTTAGGCATAAATGTCGGGTTTGTCCTTGGAGAAACCCTGTCCTGATGGAAAATAATAAAAGGTTCTACAGCCATTAGTGCCTGTAACTCTGAAACTCTTCTTGCTGAAGTTATTGCTAGGAGAAGAGCGGTTTTCCATGACAAGTACTTTATCTCTGCTGTATTGGCTGGTTCAAAAGGAGGCAGTGTGAGTTTTTCCAAGACAAAATTGAGGTCCCATGTAGGTATTGGAGCTCTCCTTGGAGGTCTTATGTTTTTGGCCCCACTGAGAAACTGTCTTAGCAGTGGATGAGAAAAAATAGGTGGGTCCGTACTGTAATGAGCTGAAATGGCAGAGGCATGGATCTTAATTGATGAAAAGGATAGGCCTTTGTTCAGCATCTCGGTTAGGTACTGCAAAATCTGAGGAATATTTGGTTCAAGCGAGTCAATTCCCTGCATTTGGTTCCAAGCACAGAATCTCTTCCATTTTTCTGCACAAGATTTTCTGGTGCTGGGCCTCCTGGCCTCCAAAATAACATCCATAACTGCTTTAGAGAGAGGTGTGTTTTGAATGATTACTTTATCCGCCATGCAGCCATATTTAGGGTTCAGAGTTGGCTGTGCAGGATCTGATTGTCCTGCTGGGTCAGCAAATGAGGTATTAGTGGCAATGTCCAGGCTGGGCCTTGAGACAAGCTTTTTAGGATTGGGTACCAGTGCTGGCGTGGCCAGTCTGGGGCAACCAATATCATTTTTGGCTTCTTTTGTCTGACCTTTAGGAGTACCTTGGAGAGGAGAGGAAGGCATATATTGTAAGGGCTTTCCAGCTGAATGAAAGGGCGCCCACCTTCCATGCTTGCTTGTGGCAAGTCCGAGTACAGAATCTCTGTAGCTGGCAGTTGTGAGGGGAGGCAAATAGATCCATGTCTGGGCATCCCCATTTCCCTGTTATCATGTTGAAGATTTGTGGATCCAGTTTCCACTCGTGAAGATCGGTTTCTGCTTAGTCTGCCAAAGGATTTGTCTTTCCTGGCAGGAATTGTGCTTGCAGATGTACTTGATAAGTCAATGCTGTGTTCCACAAAGTCATGGCTTGCCTGCAGACGGGGTAGGAATGTGTGCCCCCTTGCTCGTTTATGTACCACATGACTGTAGTATTGTCCGTCTATCAGCAGTTGTCCTGGATGAAGTAGGTCCTTGAAGGCTGCCAGGGCATTTTGTACAGCTAGCATCTCTTTTTGATTGATATGAAGATGCATTTGGTTTGTGGGCCATGTGCCCTGAATACATTTTCCTGCCATGTGCACCCCCCCCAGGCATAATCTGATGCATCTGTTGTTAGTGTCTGCCTGGCAGTGGGTAAGGTGAATGGCTGTCCCTTCTGGTGACAGGTCTGTGCCCACCATTGAAATTCCTGTTGCAGGCAGGGAATGAGAGTAATTACTGTTTCCAGGCTGTGGCAATGTTGAGACCAAACACTTTGTAGATACCACTGTAGTTTCTTCATATGCAGTCTTGCATATGGAATTAGTAGAATGCAGAATGTCATGTATCCCAGAGCCTGCAGAATTTTTCTTGCAGATAACTGGGTCTTTGTTGCCACGTATTTGAAGTAAGAAGTCAGATGCCTTTGTTTGTCTGGCGTGAGATAAGCCATCTGGGCAGTTGTATTTAAGCTTGCACCCAGGAATATTCTCTCTTGAGAGGGTACTAGTTTTGATTTCTTTTTGTTTACTGTGTACCCTAGGCAAATTAGTAATCTTTTTACAAACGCCAGATGCTGTAGTAGAATATTTTTGTCCTTTGCTTGAATAAGGCAGTCGTCCAGTAGGGGTATATTTGAATTCCTCTTTGCCTGCAAAATGCAATTACTGGTGCCAGGCATTTTGTGAAGGTGCAGTAGATAAGCGAAAGGGCAGTGCAGACAATTGGTAGTGCATTGAGCCAGCTATGAATCTGAGGTATCTTCTGCAAGATTGTCTGATTGGGACATGCAGGTATGCCTCTGAGGTCCAAAATTTCAAGCCAAGCCTTCTTGTCCAGCATGGGCAGAAGCTGCTGTACAGTCAACATTTTGAATTTTGGGACGTCCAGAAAAGTATTTAGAATAGACAGGTCCAGAATTGGTTTCCAGGCTTTGTCCTTTCTTAGTACTAAGAAAAGTCTTGAGTAAAATCCTTGTCCCTGTTCTTGTTGTGGCACTGGCTGAATAGCCCCCTTGTCCATGAAAGATGAAACTTGTCTTTGTGTCTCTTGCCATTGATTGCGTGGCAGGTCTGGCATACCTTTTGCCTTTGGAAGGATGTGAAAGTGGAACTTGTAGCCCTGAGAGACTATATTTAAGACCCATTTGTCCTGGGTGATCTTATGCCAGTTTTGTGAAAAAAAGTGCGAGCTTTCCCCCTAAGGGTGCTGCCAAAACATAAGTGCTTGGCACTGGCAGAGGGAAGTCACTGGGATTGTTTTCTATAAGGCTGTCATTTGTCTTCTCCGCTTTTGGAGGTAGAAGCACCCCATTGTTTGGACCTGTGAGAGCCCTGGGGCTGTTGCCTGCCTCTAGGGCGTCAAAATCTGCCTCTTTGTGGTCTCTGCCTGACACTGGAAAGGACAAATTCTTAGAGGGCCAGTTCCTGCTAAATCTGGGTGGCTGTACCTGTAAGAAATCCTTTACTGTCTGCATAGATTTTGCTTTATCCTCCATTTTCTTCAACACCTCCTCTGCCTTAACACCAAACAAAGTATCATGCTGTAATGGAGCTTCCAACAATTTTGCTTTAACATGACCAGGCAGATTCTGTTCCTTTAACCAAGCATGCCCTCTAATAACAGAACATGTAACAGCGGCCCTCCACGAGGCCTCCAGTGAATCATAGCCACATTGCAAAGTAAATTTTCCCACTTGTTCAGCTGCATGCAATAAATCCTGCAAATCTTTGTTCTCAGAACATTCAAAATTTGTCAACATTTTTTGTTTTAACAAAGACATTAAGTATCGCTGATATTTGAGCATATGAAACTGACAATTTAAAGCCCTTACAGCCAAGGTAGCAGAAGTGTAAACTTTCCCCCCAATCTGTCCAAAGCCCTTGAATCTCTGTCTGAGGGGACAAGGTTTTTAGCAAAAGCAGCCTTGATCCCTTTGGGACCCATGGGTCAGCAGCAGAGTTTTTGTAAAGAAATTTATGGGAGTCTGGGACCCTGTAGTACCTGTCCGGCTTAACAGGGGCAGGAGGCCGGACTCTGAAAAAACATCTACTATGTCTAGAACAGGGGGAATTGCAAGAGGTCTGTGCTGAGGAAGTAAGAGAAAGTCTCTAAGTCTTTTCTTAGAATTGGAATAATCCTGGCTCTCCCAATGGAAATGCTCCCTCATGGTATGCAGGGTTTCCCTAAAAGAATAGTCCTCAGGAGGAGAAGCTGAAGAAATAGAATCTTCAGCATCAGAATCCTCAGAGAGGAACAGACTATCCCTGATCAGAAGAGGAATCAGAGGAAATGGAAACCTGATCAGAGGAATCATATTCAGTGTCTTGCCTAGGCCTCTTATCAAGAGGGGGATGGGAACCCCTGATCAAAGTAATTAGGTCTTCGGCCATTTTGAGCATCTGTTTCTTAGGCATAGAAGCCTGTCCTGGAGAATGCTGTACTGATTTCCTTGTTTTTAAAAGTGTTTTAGACTTTGTCTTGGATGCTGAAGTAGGCTTTATATAAAGTTGTGTAGGTCTGAAGACACCCTGAGAAGCCGATGCCTGTTCAGCGGCTCCGGACCCATCTGAGGGGTTAATTTCTGAAGGGCCAATACCTTGAGTATTCCAGAGGCCTAGCTGACTCTACGTGGGAGTCGGAGGTGGCCTGTGGCTCTGAGGTAGCGGGAGTCAGGGGCTGCGAAAGCGCCTCACTGAGCACCAGTGAACCGGCGACTGGCCTAGAAGAGGCTTCGTCTGTTTTGGACCTCTGATGCTTGTCCTTGTCTTTATCCTTGCGTTTTTTATGAATTCCGGTCGTCAGTTGTTCCGACGGCATTATGTAGTTAAACCTTCTGCCAAAATAATGAAAAGCAAAATCGTACCGATGCTTAATAGTGCGTTGGTTAAATCTAGCACAAAACCGACAACTAGCAACGTCGTGGTCAGGGCCTAGGCAAGGAATACAGTAAGAGTGGAAATCCTTATGAGGTATTTGTTTCCCACAAGAAATACAATTGTAAACTTTTTCTGACATCGGTCTGGAGAAGAAAAACGTTTCCCCAATGTTGTACTTAGCTTTATTGAAGACTTCGGATCTGAAATTCGATTTTTGAAAATCTCTGGAGTCGGCTGACCAGCACATGCAAACTGCTTTTGCTTCGGGCATCGCGCGGCAAGAAAGACTGAAGAAAATGGCGTCTGCTGCATCTTTTATACCCCTGGCGCACTGATGTCAGGGAAGAGGCAACAGCAACAGACGCCGGACCAGGACTTTGGAATTCGGGCTGACTGCATGTAGCCTGCCAGCAGGATAACCCAAGTGTAATGACTGCAACAGTGAAACACGATGAACATCTGTAATCTGGACTTGGAGTAACTCCATGGAGTTACCCAGTCTAACTAGACGTGAGGTGAACTTTTCTCTAATACAGATTGAAACACTGCCTCCTTTGGCTTTCACATGTTCCTTTTGCAGTCTAAAGGTGTGGAAGACATTGTAGCCTTGCAGGGCAGGGGTACTCTCGGAGGCCTTAAAACCAGGTTTCTGTGACTGTACAGACATCTACATCTTTAGTAATAGAAGTGCTACCAGAGAGTGCAGTATAAACATCTTTTGCTTCAAACCACTAATTTTTTTTTTTAATACTGAAGCCGCGGTGGTTCAGCGGTAGTTTTGCTGCCTCACAGCAAGAGGTTCTCCTGTTCGATTCTCAGCTGGAGTGCTTTCTGTGTGGAGTCTGCATGTCCTCCCCGCGGTCGAGTGGCGTTCAAAAGATGTGCGTGAATGGGCATGCCTTTGTTGAAGGTTGGGCGTCGGGCTGGCAACTCAGCACCATAAAAATCTACTGCCAATCATCAGCAGACCGGAGTTCCACTGTGGCGTCCCCTAACTGGGAAAAGACGAAAAAGGCAAACAAAGACAATTTTATTTATTTTGTTTTACATTTGTTGACCAGGCTAGTCCAGCTGGATATATGTCCATTTTCAGTGGAAGCCCGGGGAGAAAAGCTCCATTGGTTAAAACAAGATTAGAGAATACAAATACACAACAAACAAAAGCATTAAGCATAAAAGATAAGAAGATTTTAGTACAAGTAATATACATCTAGGAGTAAAAAAAAAAAATATATCCATAACAAGAAAAAATTCAAGGAAATGATTAAATACTTCCAGTATGGAAATTTGATAGTATCAAAACAGAGAGAATCATACACCATCTTGAAAATAAGGTAGACAACATAAAAAAAAAACTGGAACTGGAACAAACAACTAGATCATGTGGTGGGATGACATTTGGATTAAAACAAAAGATAATGTATTATTACTGAAGGCGGTCTGTTTTCAACAGGTCTAAATGACCATTTATGAAGTACAAATGTATTTTATGAAAAAATATCCTTTATACAATACCCAATCATCTAGTTCTATACATTATAAACTAATACATATTTATACTTTTCTTGTATAAACTATAATACAGTTTGCAGCCACTAAATTTCACTATTTAAACTTGTATGCCACGGTGGTACAGCGGTAGCATTGTTAGCTCACAGCATGAGGTTCTCCCGTTCGATTCTCGGCTGGGCTTGGGAGTGCCTTCTGTGTGGAGTCTGCATGTCCTCCCCGCGGTTGGGTAGCGTTCGAAAGACATGCATGTGTAAATGGGTTTGTCTTCGTTGAAGGTTGAGCATCGAGCTGGCACCTCAGCGTTTCGTAAAAATCTACTGCCAATCATTAGCGGACCGGAGTTTCGCTGGGGCGACCCCAACGAAAAGACAAACAACAACAATATACTTCATTTTCTACATTTTTCTAAATGTACTTGAAGTATATGAACTACTACATATAAATTTAATTTTACTTTAAAGACTAACATTTGTTATGATGCTAACATATTTCTTTCCATACTAATATTTTAATGTTACTTCTTAACTGAATAGAATTTCATTTAATAGTAATTTATGGGGCTTTATTTTCACTAGGGCATTGTTTTATTGTTGGGGGGGGGGGGGGGGACATGGATTTTTACATTCTGTATCGTCATTCAGACCATTGAAAAATGTGCAGAGAGAAACCAAAGCTAGTTTTGGATTTTAGCTAAATGTATTTTACCAGTTAAAAGGAATTACTTGTTCACTGCTGATTTTCTCCTGCATGATTGCCTGTCTGAACTTACGTATGCATGCATTTATAAGCATTTACAGAATTCCCCATTCTAAAGACTTGAACCTTGGCTGTGATTTGAACAGGACCTGCCTCAGAGACAGGTATGTATTCCAGACACTATCCAGCCTCTGAACAAGCTCCCCATCCATGTGAAGAAGAGTTCCTCCCTAACCCAATTCAAGTTTAACTTGGACAACTGGATGGGAACAAGAAACTCATCCCTGGCTTGGCACATATGTCTCTAATGGTCGCAGGCAACATGTAAATGGTTCATCTCCCAGGCCCCTGCTTGTAAAGGTTTCTTCTCCCAAGCCTCTGCTTACACTTAACAAGTGTACGTACCAGAACTTCTTAGAGATTTGGGATGCATTACTAGGCTTAAAAAGGCTCGCTAACCTAGTAAACACCAACAAACCTATATTTAAGTACATATGTATACATATATTATATATATGCACTTGCACACAAAAAAATCAGATTTAAAAGACAGAAATTACACTTAAAAGTAATGGCTAAAACTGCCAAATTTCATCTCATAAAAATGGACTTCGAGAATTGTTAATCCATGTCCCTTGCAATTACTAATTACCATGACTCCATCACATCAGTTAATCTAATATGTGAAAGTGAAGTATACAAACATGTTAGAAAATTAAAACAAGTTATGTTGAATAAGTGGTCAAGCTTCAAATGCCAATGTCGAAGAAAATCTAATTTTTTTTCGATACTCTGTCCTAACATGAGATTTCCAGGTTTTTTTGTTTTTTTTCCCAAAGAAAGTGGAAAATCAGTCGAATGAAAACTTTTTCTCCAAACAGTCAAATTTAATTCCAATTCTCAGCCACTCAATCACCCTAACTAATCTGTCCATCTCACCCAAACACTGACAAAATCTGCTTCAGAAGTTTGCAACCACTTACTGCTCAAGAATGCTTTATGTCAAAAAGAACTACAGCGTTTTTTTTTTTTTTTTAAGCCCAAAACTAAGTATATGCATGTTTACTGCCTCAACACCAAATTAAACGACTATGTTCAACCTTTTAACAAGTAACTTGATTGCTTGCTTACCTATTTGAACTTATGTATATAAGCTTAAGTTGTAATAGTCAGCCTGCTAGCTGACAGATCTGCAAACTTTGCCCCCGTCACCTTTAGTCATCCCACAAAGTATACCTGCCACCACACTCCTCAACCTATTATCTCAAGAGAGCAGGTCATCTCAGGGCTCTCCAAGGCCAAAAACACTGCATCAATGAGACCAGACAAAATTCCAGGTTGCCTTTTAAACAACTTAAAACAAGACCTAGCAGACCGACTTGGATCCCTGTTTAACCACAGCCTGCGAACTGGTTATGTTCCGGCAGAATGGAGGACAGCAACAGTAATCCCTCTGCACAAAGGGGGACCATCAACCAATCCTGGAAATTATAGGCCCATAAGCTTGACTAGCCTCATCTGCAAGGCCATGGAAAGAATCATCATGGACCTTATGAACAAGGACATAGATAATCTCCAACCTCTGGACTCAACCCAGTTCGGATTCGTTAAACATAGATCATACCTGTTAAACATGGTTAACTTCTTCAAGAAAGTCACAAAGGCCCTGGATGAGGGGAAAGAAAGTTCATACTGCTTATCTTGACCTAGCCAAAGCATTTGACACAATCCCCCATTCGGGTATTACAGACACTCTCCCAAATGGGAATTAACCCCTACATTACCAGACTGGTAGCCAACTGGCTCACCAACAGGATACAGTGTCAAAGTGGGTGACTTCACCACTAGCAAAAGACCAGTCACCAGTGGCATACCACAGGGTTCTGTGCTGGGCCCCTTACTGTTCAGAATATATTTACTTCTCAGAAGTCCAGGCAAAGTTGGACAGCCAGTGGCTAAACAAGTTCATGGATGACTGCAAATTGGGAGCAATCAGTGAGGCCCCAACGATGTTAATATACTGCAGACAGGGTTAACACAAACAAATGGCTGGTGCCAAAGCCAAGGATTAAAGCTAAATGCAAAAAAAAAATACATCATTCCCTTTGGGAATGCTGACATCCCTACTAATTACATTATAGACAGCACCTAAGTGCAGACCTAGTGGTACAATTTGGGTACTCAGGTTGATAGCAGTCAGAACTTTGACCACCACTTATCCACAGCAGTAAGGAAATCATTCTATGTGGCACAACTTACAAGTAAAGTCATCACATCTAGATCTAAGGATGTTTTAGTTCCATTACACTCGCCCCTCAGTGGACCAATAATTTGAGTACAATGCTCCCTTTTGCATGTACTTCACCAGACACCTGCAAGTGGGCAGACCACAAATGTTTCTCTTCAAGAAATTACAGGGTACACAAAACAAGTCTTAGATGGAAAGACCGAATCACTGTATTCAGTCTCCTACAGGTTGCCTATGCCTGGCTTACAGGGCAGTCTCTGACCCAGCCCTGATAGAAATGCTACACATTTGTAAATCAAAATGCAGGAGGGTCACTCACACCATGGATCTTAACCTATCCTCTGACATGAACAAGTCATGCTAGAGAGAGAAATCTCAGAGACTGCCACTTCTCTGGAACAAGCTTCTAATTCACGTGAAACAAAGCCCCTACCTGACCCTCTTCAAACACAAACTAAATCAATGGATGAGTGACCACAAACTCACTCTTGGGATAGCACCCATGTCCCTCTTAGAGGAAGCCAGTATTAACTACCATATCCCCTCATCTCTGTGAACTTCAATTACCTAACCACCGACAAATAGGGCAACTCTGGATAAATATGGCTAGGCCTGTAAGGGCTCTAGGGCCATTAGACTAGTAACCTCCTATGAATTTAATGTTCCTCTACCTTTGCTTCATTGCTTCTGGTCATTGAAGCAGGCATAGCTTCCCTCCTGACAATTAGTTCACTTTTCAGATACTATGTACCGTTCTACCATGTATAAATCTCCTTTTGACTTTTCCAGGAGAAAGATAACTGGGCAACATCAGGAAACATCTGTGCATTAACTACTTGCTGACAAGGTCCCCTCATACCCAAAACCCACTGTGTGAGACAGTGAGCAATTACCCACAAGTACAGAATGTCCCAAGAACTGCTGACCCACCACAGCTAAGGAAACAGCCATCATCCTTAAATTACCTAATCCTCATTTACTTGCACAGATTCCAAAAACAAAAATTCATTACTAAATGCAGTTATCCAGCATCCACTTAGGGGACCATTCTCTGTGTTACTTAGCATTATCACAGTGCTTATAAACTACAAGGTATTTTAACTCTGTATTCTAGTTCATCAATAAACAAAAAGTAAAGGTGTGTGCATCCAGAAGGAGAAAAAGTAATGATACAGCAGAAGGGGGAGGAGGGAGGGAATACTGCAAGATTTTAAACAGATGTTGGGCTACCCATGACAGGGGAATCCCTTTAGTAAAGGATACTGCAACAGTGATATGGAGAGACATCTACAAAGACTGGGTGACTTCTGTTATTCTATGGGATGGATAGGATGGGTGGCACTGCTCTCCACATGGTCCTCTGAAAAACAATAAAAATCTTCATTAAAAGGCACTATCTACAATAAATCATACGTATCAAAAACAACTGAATGTTGGCTAAAGAGAACAGAGCTAGGAAGGGAGTCTACTATTCTGTACAGAAAGATTTCCCTTTAAAAGTACACCCAAGAAGCAGTGTATGTCTAGCTAATAGAGATACTGAAAAAAGAGACACAGAACATGGAATAAATGCTTTGAATGCAAAGCTAGACAAAATGGATGAAGAAATTGTTGAATTAACTGGAACTGTGTGAGTACATTAAATCAAATAACAAAAGGCTTGAGGGAATGGAGGAAGCACTTGGCCACAAGGAAGCTATATCAGAGATATAAAACCCCAAAAAAAACAATGAACTTGTGGAAATAAAAGCAATTCAGGAAGAAAAGAGGGAAAGTCCTGCAGAGCAAGACTAGAGCTGAGAGAAAACAGATGCATCAGTAATATTCCAGGGGAAAAGAGGGGAGCAACTACCTAATCTTTATGAAAACATGTCCCTGATTGGACTGGATTCTGAGAAACATATAGATGATCCCCCCCCATCTAAAACTATGCAATGAAATGAGGGAGGGGGAAAGTTAAGAGGCCAATAAATAAAATGTCAAAACTGCCAGGTCAATGAAGAGATTCTCTCACAAGTGCAAAAAAAGCAAGTCTTCCCTTATCTTTAGAAAGTGTATTGTTGCACCAGTGATAAAAGCTAACATACCCAATGACACAAACTTTTGCCTAGCGGCATTGAAAACCTTTTTCTGACTAACAGGCTGTGGCTAAGATATAAAGGTTCAAGAACAACCCCTGCCAGGAAGAAAAAGGCAGTGAACAGGATGGCACTCAGGAAGGGCAACATGGCTACCAGGTGAAGCAGAGGTTCACAGAAGCCCATCCCCGTGTTCATGCAGAAAACTTGAAGAAAAGCAAATTTAACCTCCTTAAACAATATAAAACCCAGTAATCCAGCATCTTGAGGGAGTACAAGAGGACTGTTATACTGTGCCCAATCTATCCCTATGTAGAGAAATGGACAAAGTACTATAAATTAAGAGACTGCTACTGACATTTGTATTTCTTCTTACAGGTGGTAAAAAAGTTCATAATGTTTTCAATCAACAACTTTCTAAATTCTCACAGCTACAGTTCAGATGCCAGGTTCAATGATCAAAATGTACAAGAGAGAGGATTCATCTATGGTGTACAGCCATATTAATATGCTTTAGAATTCCAGAAGAGTAGGTGGGGTGTCATGATTTGGGACGGGCCTGGCAGGAAAACCCAGACACAGTAAAGGTGCCCCGAGGGGAATTCCTAAATATCATTGCTTACTTCTGCAATTCAGGTTACCCAAGTTTAACTTGTGGCTCAACTGTTAGAACTGAGATAGTATTAAGAGTGTACCTAGGGGCCACTGAATTTTAAAGGGATTCTGGCATATTTAAATTTAGGTGCCCTGCTAGATGAATAAGCACAAGTGAGCCAAAGTAACTAATTGTCCACTGCAAAACTGGAGAGGCAAGTAAATGCATAAAGAGGAGCAGCACTGTCTAATAATGTTGCACTGGGTGGGGGGCAGGCAAGCAAAAATAAAACCCATTAAAGCTGTTTTGATTGCTCACCAAGCTTGGGAAGAATGCTATGATGAGCAGAGTTCAAAATTCATGACAAACAGGTTGGCTTAAGCTATCATGTGCTGTACATAGCTGCTGAAAAGTCTAGTTGGCTTGGATGTTAACAAAAGTTGTTTGACACATTTAAGACAGTTACTGTTGCACTGTTCCAAAGCAGCAAGCAATCAATGGGGAACACAAAAATATCTTTCTACTTTGGCATTAGATCTGTCAAGGACATCTAAAAAATAACTGGCAAAGAAATATCAATTATCCATTAAATGCATATTAAGACTCTTATGGAATATTAATGGACTGACAGACAGATCAAAAGTAAATAAAATGCTGACGTGTACAACACTCTCCAGATCGCAGACTATTAAATAAAAGAAAACACCAAATGATTATTTAAAAAACTGTTTAAGTACAGATTCAAAGCAGCACGTTTCCAGAAAAGGGGGGGGGGGGTCTTCTAGAAAGGGGATGCAAACTCATGACAGAAGATGAAAAAGTGGATCATAAGGGGAGTAACTTTAGCAGTCAAGTGATCTCATAACATTGGCAAGTATTTATGTCTCCACCAGGGTGCATTAGCTATGGTTGGTGACTGAATATTGTAACAGACAATGAATGTCGACTCAGGACTTAGGAGACAGAAAATCACTTTTGAGCAGAGAGCCCTGAAAAGCCAATTTAAGATTTTTGGTATGAAACATGTGGCCAGTATAAACATAGGAAAAAAGAAGTTATGGTCTTACCGTAACTTTCCATCTGTGTTGATCTTCATTCATTCTTTACTGATGGGTGTCGGTTCCGTCCTCAGAACAGAGTCAGACGTTATACCAAGCTCGCACCAATCAAAAAAACTCTCGAGCTAAGCTTACCCATAGTGCTCCTCTCTCATCACCACAGATCAAGTTTGCATGCAAGAAAAAAGAATGAAGCGGAGGCTTCATCTGAGTGACTACCCTATCATAAGTTACGACCAAATCCAAATTTCCAGGTGTGTTTCAGAGGGGGATTGGCGGGTGGGTTGGAATGAAGTCAGTACAGTTGTGTACACTTAGCATAAATGTAGATGTTCGATTGCATTCACTGCTGCAGTCATTACATTTGGGTAATCTGCTGGCAGGTTGCCCTCAGTCGGCCTGAATTCCAAAGTCTTGGGTCCTGCATCGGTTGCTGCCTCCTCTTCCATGACGTCAGGTCGTCAGGGGTATAAAACATGTAGCCGATGCAATTTTCTTTAGTTTTTCTTCCCCCGATGTCAGGTGCCCCCAAAAAGGTTGCAAAAAACAAATATATATATATATATATATATATATACATATATACACATGCATCAATATAAACTTTACCTTCATCTACAAGCAAATACACCACATAGGTTGCAGAAGATAGAGAAGGAAAGATAAACTCCAGAATGACAAGGGGATGGCGGGAGGGTAACCTGGACTACAACAGTGAATACACTCGAACATCTACATTTATGGTAAGTGTACACAACTGTACTATGTTCTTCATGTTTCACTGTTGCAGTCATTACATTTGGGTAGAATCCCAAAGCTGTGGTTGGGGGGCTGGAGCTAAACAGCATTAGGAGCGGCTATAAGGCCCTGGCAGAACTGCAGTGGCAAAGCCTGCTCTGGATTTAGAGTAAAGAGGCAAACAATAATGCTTTGTAAAGGTGTGAACCGAACTCCAAGTAGCAGCCTCTAGAATGTCTTTGGTTGGTACCCCCCTTAGAAAGGTTGCTGAAGTAGCTGCAGCTCTGGTGGAATGAGACCTAATGCCCTTAGGCACAGGTTTACCATGGTGTAAGTAGCAGAAAAGTACAGTTTTGTACCTACCATAAATGTAGATGTCCGATAGATATGCAACTGCAGTCTTTACATATGGGTTGTCCTGCCTCAGGCAGCCCTTCGGTCGGCCGGATTCCAAAGTCTGGGTCCGGCGTCGGCTGATGTCGCCTCCACCCCGACGTCAGAGCGGCGGGGGTATAAAAGCGTCAGCCGACGCCATCTTCCTCAGTGTTTCTTGCCCCAGATGCCAGGTGCCCTCCAAGGAAGGCTAAATTTAGAAACTGGATAAAAAATTCCAGACATACACAACAGTAATAAACAGATACACAATAACAGATATCCCCAGCTACGTTGAAAAAGGGGAAGTGGACCCATAAGGAGAATATACAGAGGGGTAGGAGGGAGGGAAAACCTGACTGCAGTTGCATATCTATCGGACATCTACATTTATGGTAGGTACAAAACTGTACTATGTACTTCAAGAATGCAACTGCAGTCCTTACATATGGGTTGATTACCATAGCTAAGCTGGGGGTGGTAGGCTCTAAGATAAAGATGGTGTAGCTAAAATGCCCTGCAGGACTGCCGAAGCAAAGCCTGCTCAGGATCTGGAGTATAAAGGCAGGTTGTAGTGTTTGGAAAATGTATGCACGGAGCTCCATGTAGCAGCTTCTAGAATGTCCTTTGTAGCCACCTCTCTTAGAAAGGCTGTGGAGGTGGCTATAGCTCTGGTGGAGTGTGCCCCGATATTGGCTGGCACACCTTTTCCGTGGAAAGAATAACAGAATCTGATGCAGTGTCCAATCCATTTAGAAATTGTTTGTTTGGAAATTGCCTTTCCTTGCACTCCAGTAGCGTAAGCTTCAAATAGTTGGTCAGACTTTGTTGGCCTTTGTTCTGTCCAAGTAGTAGCGCAGTTGTCTGTGTATGTCCAAAGTGTGCAGAAGCTTTTCTCCTTTATTTTGAGGATTGGGGAAGAAGGTAGGCAGGTGTATTGCCCGATTTAGAGACACCCTGGATATCACTTTTGGCATGAATGAAGGATTGGTTCTTAAAGAAACTCTGTCCTGATGAAAAATGAGAAATGGAGGTACTGCCATGAGGGCCTGTATCTCCGAAAAGTACAGTTTTGTACCTACCATAAATGTAGATGTTCGAGGATCCACATTGCTGCAGTCATAACCTGTGGGTAGTCCGCTGTCCTCGGTCGGCCCGAATACCAAAGAGTTAGGCTGGCGTCGGTCATGGTCGCCCAAAGCTGACGTCAGTACGCAGTAGTACTTAAGCGCATGACTGACGCCATATCCTCAGTCTTTCTTGCCCCAGATGTCAGAAGGCCTAAAAAGGAAAGGCCATAGCCAAAATAGTAAATACCCAACAACCACCATAGAGAAAATAATAATTATCCCAAAAGAAACACAGCAACCCCAAACTACAGAGGGGAAGGAGGGAGGGAAAACTGAACTGCAGCAATGTGGATCCTCGAACATCTACATTTATGGTAGGTACAAAACTGTACTATGTTCTTAGTCTCACACTGCTGCAGTCATAACCTGTGGGTAGAATCCCAAAGCAAAGGTAAAGGGAGGCTGGCAAACTAAAAAGCATTAGGAGCTGCTAACATGCCTTGTAAAACTGCAGTGGCAAACCCAGCCCTAGACTTGGAATAAAGAGGGAGATGGTAATGCTTAGTAAAAGTGTGCACTGAACTCCAAGTAGCTGCCTCCAAAATATCCTTAGTAGCTACCCCCTCAAAAAGGCAGTAGATGTGGCAGTAGCCCTAGTGGAATGAGGTCTGATCCCAGCAAGAACATTCTTTCCATGATGAGAATAACAAAAAGCAATACAATGGCCAATCCACTTAGAAATAGTTTGCTTTGAAACAGCTTTCCCTTGTGAACCCAAAGCAAAAGAAATAAATAACTGTTGAGTCTGCCTGAACTCTTTAGTTCTGCTCAAATAATAGCGTAACTGCCTGTGAATATCCAAAGAATGCAAGACTTTTTCCCCCTTATTTTGGGGATGAGCATAAAAAGTAGGCAAATGAATAGACTGGTTTAAGGCCACATTAGAAATCACTTTAGGCATAAAAGTAGGGTTAGTACGCAAAGACACCCTATCCTTATGGAATATCAGGAAGGGTTCAACTGCCATGAGTGCCTGCAATTCAGATACCCTCCTAGCAGAAGTAATGGCCAACAAAAAAGCAGTCTTCCAAGACAAAAACTTCAACTCAGACGTAGCTGCAGGTTCAAAAGGAGGTAAAGTAAGCTTCTCCAACACAAAATTGAGATCCCAGGAAGGAGTAGGAGCTCTACGTGGGGGTCTTATATTTTTTGCCCCTCTAAGAAATTGTTTAAACAAAGGGTGAGAAAATAAAGGAGGGTCACAATCATAGTGAGCAGAAATGGCTGCAGCATGAACTTTCACGGAGGAAAAAGACAAACCCTTGTCAAGTAATTCAGTAAGGTACTGTAGAGTAAAACTCAAATTAGGCACCGAGACATCAAAGCTCTTTGCTGTGCTCCAAAGAAAAAATCTCCTCCATTTATCAGCATAAACTTTTCTAGTACTAGGCCGCCTGGCTTCCAAAATGACATTTAAAACCTGTTGAGGAAGCTGAGACCCCCCAGGCTCTAAAACAGAATACGCCAGGCTGTTAGATGCAGGGAATGTACCCTGACATTGAGAAAATGATTGCTTGACTGGGACAACAAGTGAGGAATCTGTGGCAAAGGCCAAGGAGGCTCCTGAATTAAACTCCTCAGCAGAGGATACCAGTGCTGACGTGGCCAATCTGGTGCTATTAGAATCATGCAAGGCTTGTCCCGCCTGACTTTCAAGAGTACCTTGGGAAGGAGAGGCAGAGGAGGAAATGCATAGGCGTGAAGGTTGTTCCAACTGAAAGATAGAGCATCCACTTTCCAAGCTTTTGGGTGAAACATCTTTGTGCAAAATTTTGGCAGTTGGAAATTTAGTGGAGAAGCGAACAGATCTATGTCTAGAGTTCCCCAAGCCACTGTCAACTGTTGGAATACGAGGATCAATTTCCACTCGTGGGGATCCACAATTTGTCTGCTCAATACATCTGCTAGGGAGTTCTGTGCTCCTGGCAGAAACCGTGCTTGAAGATTGATGTGCAAACTTAGAGCAGTCTCCCACAATATCATTGCTTGCCTGCAAAGAGGGTAAGAATGGGTTCCCCCCTGCTTGTTGATGTACCACATGACTGTTGTGTTGTCTGTTTGAATCAACACCTGTCCTGGTTGAAGTAGGTCCTTGAAGGCCATCAGGGCAAATTGGACTGCTAACATCTCCTTCATGTTGACATGCAAATGTTGTAGTCTGGGAGGCCACGTGTCTTGAATCCATTTCCCATTGAAGTGTGCTCCCCAAGCCAAGTCTGAGGCATCCGTTGTTATAATCTGACTCCTCTGGTGGTCACAGAGAGTCCCTTGTTTAGGTGACATTCCTGAGCCCACCACAAGAATTCCTTCTGGATGCAAGGTATTATCGAATGACAGTGTCCAAATCGTGGCAGTGTTGAGTCCATACACTTTTGAGATACCATTGTAGCTTCCTCATATGCAGTTTGGCATTGGGAAGTACTAGAATGCAAGATGCCATGAACCCCAAGGCTTGAAGGACTGTCCTTGCAGTCAGCCTGGACAGTACTGATAACTGCTGGAAATATAGGTGAATAGTTCTTTGTTTGTCCGGGGTCAGAAAAGCCATCTGAGAAGCTGTATTCAGTCTCACACCCAGAAAGCACATGTCCTGAGAGGGCACTAGACTGGACTTTATTTCGTTCACAGAATACCCTAGGCACCTTAAAACTGCCATTACATACTGTAGATGTTGAAGTAACTTGTCTTTGTCTTGAGCAAGAATCAGGCAATCGTCCAGATAAGGATAAATTTGAATTTCCCTTTGTCTGAAGAAAGCTATTACAGGAGCCAGAACTTTTGTGAACACCCTGGGCGCAGTAGATAAACCAAAGGGCAATGCAGAGAACTGATAATGAGAAGTACCAGCCCGAAATCGCAGGAATCTCCTGCAGCTGGGCCTGATGGGAATGTGAAGATAGGACTCTCTGAGATCCAGGGTTACCATCCAATGATCTTTGCCTAGCATAGGTAGAAGTTGTTGTAATGTTAACATCTTGAACTTTGGAATGTCTAGGTAGGTATTGAGAATGGACAGATCCAGAATTGGCCTCCAAGTGTTTCCTTTCTTTGGCACTAGGAAAAGACGGGAGTAAAACGCTAGGCCTACTTCTGACGGAGGTACCACCTGGATGGCCCCCATCTGAATAAGCAAGGAAATTTGCTTCTGAGCCTCCAGCCTTTGCTGTGGAGGCACATCCGGCATGCCTTTGAAAGGAGGAAAAGTGTAAAAATAAAACTTGTAACCTCGATTTATTATTTCCAGCACCCATTTGTCCTGGGTGACCAAATGCCAGTTTTGTTTGAAAAGTGCCAACTTTCCTCCTAGAGGAGCTGCCAGAAAAGAAGGATCTGGCAGCTGAAAATACAGGTCATTGGGTCTGTTTACGAAAAGGCTGACCCCTGCCCTCACCAGAAGACTGTGCAGGAGAACTCCAAGTCCTAGGTCTGAAAGATCCCTGAGCGTGAGCCCTGCCTCTACCACGTCTAGACCTGCCTTTAGACTGATAATCTGAAGTAGGGTAGGACCATCCTCTAGCAGGCCAATTCCTGCTAAACTTAGGGGGCTGCACCTGCAAAAATTCCTTGACCGTCTGCATAGACTTAGCCTTATCTTCCATCTTTTTCAAAACTGACTCCACAGGAGAACCAAAAAGAACTTCTGATTGAAGAGGAGCATCCAAAATCCGAGCTTTAACATGCTCTGACAAATTTTGATCCTTAAGCCAGGCATGTCTACGAATAACTGAACCAGTAGCAGCCACCCTGGATGAAGCCTGAAGGGCATCGAAAAGTACAGTTTTGTACCTACCATAAATGTAGATGTTCGAAGATCCACATTGCTGCAGTCCTAACACTTGGGTAGTCCGCTGTCCCTCGGTCGGCCCGAATATCAGAGTATAAGGCTGACGTCGGTCAAGGCGCATTTGACTGACATCAGAACGTCAGGGTACAAATGCGCATGACCGACGCCATATCCTCAGTCTTTTCTTGCCCCAGATGTCAGAAGACCCTAAAAAGAAAGGTCAAAACCCATAGACAACAACCAATCAACCAACCTAACACTAAAAATATGTACAATATAAACAACATATACAATATACCTCAGATTGATAACCCAGCCCACACAACCGCCTCAAACTACAGAGGGAAGGAGGGAGGTAAATTGGACTGCAGCAATGTGGATCTTCGAACATCTACATTTATGGTAGGTACAAAACTGTACTATGTTCTTCATCTCACATTGCTGCAGTCCTAACACTTGGGTAGAATCCCAAAGCAGAGGTAAGGGAGGATGGCTAAACTATAATGAAGCAGGAGCAGCCAAAATGCCCTGCAAAACAGCAGTGGCAAAACCAGCCCTGGATTTAGAGTACAGTGGAAGGTGGTAATGCCTAGAGAAAGTATGCACTGAACTCCAAGTAGCTGCCTCCAAAATATCCTTAGTTGCCACCCCCTCAAAAAGCTGTTGAAGTGGCAGTAGCCCTAGTGGAATGAGGCCTAATCCCAGCTGGAATCTCTTTGCCATGATGGGAATAACAGAAAGCAATGCAAAACCCAATCCACTTAGAAATAGTTTGTTTTGACACGGGCTTGCCCTGAGAACACAAAGCAAAAGAAACTAATAACTGCTGAGATTGCCTGAACCCTTTAGTTCTGTCCAAATAATATCGCAACTGCCTGTGTACATCTAAAGTGTGCAAAATCTTTTCCCCTTTATTTTGGTGATTTGCATAAAAGTAGGCAAATGAATAGTTTGGTTTAAAGCCACACTAGAAACCACTTTAGGCATAAAGGAAGTATTAGTACGTAAAGATACCCTATCCTTATGGAAAATTAAGAAAGGCTCAACTGCCATAAGGGCCTGCAATTCAGAAACCCTTCTTGCAGAGGTAATGGCCAACAAAAAGCAGTCTTCCATGACAAATATTTCAACTCAGCAGTAGCTGCAGGCTCAAAAGGTTGTAGAGTGAGTTTCTCCAACACAAAATTGAGATCCCAAGCAGGAGTAGGAGCTCTTCGTGGGGTCTTATATTCTTTGCCCCTCTAAGAAATTGCTTGAACAAAGGATGAGAAAACAATGGTGGGTCACAGTTGTAGTGAGCTGAAATTGCTGCAGCATGAATCTTAATAGAAGAGAAGGACAAACCTTTGTCCAATAACTCAGTAAGATATTGAAGAGCCACACTTAAATTAGGCTCAGAAACATCCAAATCCTTTGCTGCACTCCAAAACAAAAATCTCTTCCATTTATCTGTACACTTTCCTTGTACTAGGCCTTCTAGCTTCCAAAATCACATTCAAAACTTGTTGTGGAAGATGAGACCCTCTATGGTTCAAAACAGAATATGCCAGGCTGTTAGGTGAAGAGAGTGAAGTTTGACATTGAGCAAATGACTGTCCTCCTGGGACAACAGGTGTGGAATCAAAGGCAAAGGCCATGGAGGCTTCCGTACTAGACTTCTCAGTAATGGGTACCAGTGCTGTCGAGGCCAATCTGGAGCTATCAAAATCATCCTTGGCTTGTCCTGTCTGACCTTCAGAAGTACCTTTGGGAGGAGAGGCAGAGGTGGAAAGGCATACACATGAAGATTTTTCCAACTGAAAGAAAGAGCATCCACTTTCCAAGCTGTGGGATGAAACCTCTTCGTGCAAAACTTTGGCAGCTGGTGGTTTAGTGGAGAAGCGAACAGATCTATGTCTGGAGTTCCCCATGACACTGTCAATTTCTGAAATACATGAAGATCCAGTTTCCACTCGTGGGGATCCATGATTTGTCTGCTTAACACATCTGCTAAGGAGTTCTGTGCTCGGCAGAAACCTTGCCTGAAGATTTAGTTGTAAACTGAGAGCAGTCCCCACAAAATCATTGCTTGCCTGCATAGAGGATAAGAATGTGTTCCCCTTGCTTGTTGATGTACCACATGACAGTTGTGTTGTCTGTTAGAATCAACACCTGCCCTGGAAGAAGTAAATCCTTGAAAGCTATTAATGCAAACTGGACTGCTAACATCTCCTTCAAGTTGATATGTAGATGCTGTAGTCTGACAGGCCACTTGTCTTGTATCCACTTTCCATTTAGATGAGCTCCCCAAGCTTTGTCTGAGGCATCTGTCGTTAAAATCTGACTCGCCTCTGGCGGGTCACAGAGAGTCCCTTGTTTAGGTGACATTCCTGAGCCCACCACAAAATTCCTTTTGAATGCAAGGTATTATTTGAATGACAGTGTCCAGATCCTGGCAGTGCTGTGTCCATACATTTTTGAGATACCATTGCAGCTTCCTCATATGCAGTTTGGCATTGGGAAGCACCAGAATACAAGATGCCATGAACCCTAAGGCTTGAAGGACTGTCCTTGCAGTCAGCCCGGACTGAAGAGATAGTTGATGGAAGTAAAGGGAAAGATTATTTTGTTTGTCCGGGGTTAAAAAGGCCATCTGGGATGCTGTATTCAGTCTTACACCCAGAAAGCACATGTCTTGAGAGGGTACTAGACTGGACTTTATTTCGTTCACAGAATACCCCAGGCATCTTAGCAGTGCTATCACATAATCCAAATGATGAAGAAGCTCGTCCCTTCCTTGAGCCAGAATCAGGCAATCGTCCAAATAAGGATAGATTTGTATCCCTTTTAGCCTGAAGAAAGCTATCACTGGAGCCAGAACTTTCGTGAATACTCTGGGCAGTAGATAAGCCAAAGGGCAATGCAGAGAACTGATAGTGAGAAGTCCCAGTCCAAAACGCAGATACTTCCTGCAACTTAGTCTGATAGGAACATGGAGGTAAGCCTCCTTGAGATCCAAAGTTACCATCCAGTGATCCTTGCCCAGTAGAGGTAAAAGCTGTTGTAACGTCAACATTTTGAACTTGGGAATGTCCAGATAAGTGTTGAGGATAGATAAATCCAAAATTGGTCTCCACGTGTTCCCCTTTTTTGGTACTAGGAACAGGCGAGAATAAAATCCTAGGCCCCTTTCTGGCATAGGAACCGGCTGTATGGCCCCTATTTGGAGTAACAGAGAAATTTGCTTGTGAGTCTCTATTCTTTGTCGAGGAGGAATGTCTGGCATGCCTTTGAAAGGAGGCAAGGTATGGAAATAAAACCTGTAACCGTGGTGTATGATATCCAATACCCATCCGTCTTGGGTAATTATACTCCAATTTTCTTTGAAAAGTGCCAACCTTCCTCCCAAAGGTGCTGCCAGGCGAGAAGGTTCTGGCAGCTGAAAAGGTAGGTCATTGGGTCTGTTTACGAAAGGACTGACCCCTGCCCTCACCCGAAGACTGTGCAGGAGAACTCCCTGTTCTAGGCCTGAAAGAGCCCTGACCTCTGCCCTTGCCACGTCTAGATCTACCCCTAGACTGGGAATCATAAGAAGGATACGTCCACCCCTTAGTAGGCCAATTTCTACTAAACTTTGGAGGCTGAACCTGCAAAAAATCTTTAACAGTCTGCATAGACTTAGCCTTGTCTTCCATTTTCTTTAAAACTGCTTCAACAGGAGAACCAAACAAGACATCAGATTGTAAAGGAGCATCCAAAATCCTTGTTTTAACATGGTCAGATAAATTTTGATCCCTCAGCCAGGCATGCCTGCGAAGAACTGACCCAGTGGCAGCCACCCTAGACGAGGCCTGTACAGCATCAAAACCACATTGCAAAGAATGCTTACCCACCTGTTCAGAAACATGCACTAAATCTTGTAACTCTTTACAATCAATACCTTCCGCCAGAGCATCAACCTTAGACTTCAATTGTGAAAGGAGATAATTCTGATATTTCAACATGTGAAACTGGCAATTCAAAGCTCTCATGGCAAGAGTGGAAGAAGTATAAACTTTCTTTCCCCATCTATCCAAGGCCCTGGCCTCTATCTGCAGGAACCGGATTCTTGACAACAGAAGCCTTAACACCCTTAGGCCCCTGGCTAACAGTTTCTGGGTCTGCCCTAGGACTCTTAAAAGATACTTATGAGCTTCAGGCACCCTGTAATACCTATCTGGTTTAACAGGCGCAGGAGGCAAAGAATCAGGATTAAGAGAAGCCTCTGCAAACACATCTTCCACCACATTCAGAACAGGAGGTATAGCCAAAGGCCTATGCTGGGGTAAAACAAAAATTCCCTAAGCCTTTTCCTGGAATCAGAGAAGTCCTGACCTTCCCATTTAAAATGCTCTCTCATGGAATGAAGAGTCTCTGAAAAAGAAAAATCCTCAGGAGGAGAAGCAGAAGGAGTAGAATCATCCACATCAGAATCAGAATAAGGAGAATACTCCTGCAAGTCTTCAGCCGAAGACTCAGACACATCCGAAGCCTGCTCATAATCCCCCAACACTGGTTCCATCCTAGGCCTCTTATCAGGAGGGGGCATAGAGCCTCTAATTAAAGTAATTAAATCTTCTGCCATTTTAAGCATGTGCTTCTTGGGCACAGAACCTGAAGAACTAGGAGTGACACCCACAGAAGCTAAACTAGACCTGCCTCTAGGAGAAGCCTTGGAAACAGAAAGAGAGGCCTAGACACCTTAGGAAGGGAGGGAGTACAGTTATCTGAGAAGCCCCTGCAGCCTGACCTGCCTCCTGGGAGGCCACATCCTGTAAAATCAAAGTTTCTCCCTGGGACTCCAGAGAGGCCTCCCGGAACCACCGGTTCCACTGACGTCTCTAAAGAACCGGCGTCCGGTTCGGACGACTCCTCTAACCTAGGTTTGACTGCCTTGTCTTTGCGCTTCCTTGAGGAAGCCGGCGTCGGAGCATCCGACGGCATATTGTAATTGCACCGCTTCCCAAAGACCAACCTGGCACAATCTAACCTTCGCTTAATAGTGCGTTTATTGAACCTAGCACAAAAGCGACACCCAACAACGTCGTGCTCAGGTCCCAAACAAGGTATACACAAATTATGGTAATCCCTATGCGGTATCTTTCCCACAAGAAATACAGTTATTCACTTTTTCTGACATCCGGTAAACCACTGAGGCAAGAAAAAACCAAAATATTCCCCAACGGGGTACTTAACCAACTCTGACTTCGGTCTGAAACTCCGAATTCGAAAAATTTCAGAACGCCGAACGGCACTTGCAACACTGCTTCTGCATCGGACCATGCGGCAAAAAAGACTGAGGATATGGCGTCGGTCATGCGCATTTGTACCCTGACGTTCTGATGTCAGTCAAATGCGCCTTGACCGACGTCAGCCTTATACTCTGATATTCGGGCCGACCGAGGGACAGCGGACTACCCAAGTGTTAGGACTGCAGCAATGTGAGATGAAGAACATCCACACTGTAGAGAATGTTTTCCAACTTGATCTGATGCATGAACCAACTCCTGCAATTCCTTACACTCTATACCCTCGGATAAAGCATCCACCTTAGATTTCAATTGGCCTAACAAAAAGTTCTGATACTTCAGCATATGAAACTGGCAATTTAAAGCCCTCATAGCCAATGTAGAAGAGGTGTACACTTTTTTCCCCCACCTATCCAACGCTCTGGAATCTTTATCCAAAGGAACTGGATTCTTAACCACAGAAGCCCTGACACCCTTCGGCCCTTGAATAATAGTCTCCGGGTCAGCTCTAGGACTCTTATACAAATATTTATGTGCTTCTGGAACTCTGTAATATCTGTCAGGCTTGACAGGGGCAGGGGGTAAAGAATCAGGATTAAGAGAAGCTTCTGAAAAAACATCCTGAACAACATCTAAGACAGGGGGAATAGCTAAGGGGCTATGTTGTGGCAAAAACAAAAATTCCCTAAGCCTTTTTCGAGAATCTGAAAAATCCTGACCTTCCCACTTGAAATGTTCCCTCATGGAATGTAAAGTTTCAGAAAAGGAAAAATCCTCTGGAGGAGAAGCAGAAGGACAGGAATCCTCTGCATCCGAATCTGAATAGAGAGGGAAATACTGAATATCCTCAGCTGAAGACTCAGAGAAGTCTGAAGAATGCTCCATTCCCTCTAAATCTGTCTCCACCCTAGGCCTCTTCTCTGGGGGGGGGGGCATAGAACCCCTGATCAAAGTAATCAAATCCTCTGCCATTTTCAACATATGTTTTTTAGGAACAGAAGCTGAAGAACTAGGGCTATGGCCAGTACCAGTAAGACCAGCTTTTGCCTTAGCATGGCCTTTAGCCACTGAGGTAGAAGGCCTAATAACCTTTTGTAAGGATGGAACTACAGATACCTGAGAGGCACCCTCGGCCTGGCCTAACTCCTGAGAGGCCAACTCCTGCAAAAGTAAAGGTTCCCCCCTGGGATTTCAGCCGAGACCTCGGCCGGATCCACAGATTCAACCGAAGGTTCCATAGAACCGGCGTCCGCAACGGACGACTCATCCGGTTTAGACCTTAAAGATTTATCTTTACGTTTTTTTAGCGGTAGCGGGCGTTGGAGGATCTGACGGCACGTTATAGTTACACCGCTTACCGAAAACAAGCCTGGCACAGTCTAATCTTCGTTTAATGGTGCGCTTATTAAATCTAGCGCAAAAGCGACACCTGACTACGTCGTGTTCAGGCCCCAAGCAAGGAATACAGAGAGAGTGATAGTCCCTATGCGGTATCTGTTTCCCACAAGAAATACAATTATTAACTTTTTCTGACATCCGGATAAACTGAGGCAAGAAAAGACAAAAATTTTCCCCAACGGGGTACTTAGCCCAACTTGGTCTTCGGTCTGAAACTCGATAATTGAAAATTTCAGAACGCCGAACGGCACTTGCAAACGCTGCTTCTGCTTCGGACCACGCGGCAAGAAAGACTGAGGATATGGCGTCGGTCATGCGCTTAAGTACTACTGCGTACTGACGTCAGCTTTGGGCGACCATGACCGACGCCAGCCTAACTCTTTGGTATTCGGGCCAACCGAGGACAGCGGACTACCCACAGGTTATGACTGCAGCAATGTGAGACGAAGAACATCTCTTCTTGCTGAGGTAATAGCCAACAGTAAAACTGTTTTCCAGGAGAGGAATTGCAATTCTGAAGATGCTGCTGGTTCAAAAGGAGGAAGAGTTAATTTTTCCAACACGAAGTTGAGGTCCCATGCAGGCACTGGTGGTTTTCTGGGAGGTTTGATATTCTTTATCCCTCTTAGAAATTGTCTTAGCAAAGGATGTGAAAACACAGGCAGATCACTGTTGTATTTTGCTGAAATTGCTGAAGCGTGTATTTTTATGGAAGAATATGAAAGTCCATTATGTAGCACTCGAATCTGAGTACACATCATCCAATACATCTAACACTGGTGGGATAGCTAAAGGCCTGTGCTGGGGTAGCTTAAGGAAAGTACAAAGCCGTTTCCTGGAGTCGGAGAATTCCTGGCCCTGCCACTGGAAATGCTCTCTCATGGAGTGGAGAATTTCCCCGAAAGAAATATCCTCAGGAGGAGAGGCAGAAGGAATAGATTCCTCAGCATCAGAATCCTCGTAGGCCTGGAAAGACTCTTCCTGGGAATCTGCATGGTCAGAGTCACCAGAGGCTTCCTCTGAGGAAAGGGTATCTGTCTGCTCAACCCTAGGCCTTTTGTCTGAAGGCGGCTGAGAACCTCCGTCAGGATGAGCCTGGGAGCCTCTGATTAAGGAAATTAGATCTGCAGCTAAAGTCATGATCTGTTTATCAGAAGTGGGACCCTGAGAAAGAGATTTAGGGGGGTGAGACTTAGCCTGGCTGGCAGCCTTAGCACGTGTGTAGGCCTTGATGGACATAGACACCGGAGGCCAAGCTGCCCCACGTGCTGGAGTAACTTTGTCCACCGGTATGGTCTCAGGCAAATCTTGGGCTTCGGTTTCTGGAGGAAAATCTACAACCGGCACCGGGGCAGTCTCCGGGGCCGAAGAGAACGGTAAAGCGGTGTCGTCGGTCTGGAGCGGTGGAAATACCGCCTCAGAAGAGACCGATGCACTCACGGTAGGTTTTGGTGTGGTGTCGGTGGAAGTCGCGGGCCGAGAGTGTCGGTCCCGGTCCTTCCGTTTTTTGGAAATATGTGTTGTCGGTTTTTCCGACTGCATGATATGAGTACTTTTCGCCAAAAAAGTCTTCAGCAAATTCTGCCCGGCGCCTGAGAGTGCGCTTATTTAAGCAAGCATGCAGCACAGGCCGAGACGTCGTGGTCTGGGCCAAGGCAGTGAAGGCAGTAAGAATGGAAGTCCTTATGAGATATTTGTTTACCACAAGACAAACAGTTATTAACTTTTGCAGTTTTATCTGACATCGGCTGAGGCAAGAAAAGGTTCCCCAACGGGGTACTTAGCTTTTTGATGACTTCGGTTTCGAAAACACAGGAGCTGGCCGACCGGCACTTGCGAACTGCTTCTGCTTCGGGCACCGCGCAGCAAGAAAGACTGAGGAAGATGGCGTCGGCTGATGCTTTTATACCCCAGCCGCTCTGACGTCGGGGTGGAGGCGACATCAGCCGACGCCGGACCCAGACTTTGGAATCCGGCCGACCGAAGGGCTGCCTGAGGCAGAACAACCCATATGTAAGGACTGCAGTTGCATTCTTGAAGGACATCGGATGCAGTGGCTTATCCACTTTGAAATTGTCTGCTTTGAAATAGCCTTACCCTCTGATCCTGCAGCATATGTCACTAGTAATTGTTCAGATTTTCTTACAGCTTTAGTCCTGCTTAAGAAGAATCTTAGTTGTCTGTGTACGTCCAAGGAATGCAGAATTCTCTCCCCCTTGTTCTGCAGATTTGGATAAAAGGTTGGCAGATGAATTGTTTGGTTAAGAGCCACACTGGAAACCACCTTAGGCATAAAAGTAGGATTTGTCCTCAGAGATGCCCTGTCTGGGTAAAATAGGACAAAAGGCTCTATAGCCACGAGGGTTTGTAGCTCTGAAACTCTTCTTGCTGAAGTAATTGCTAGAAGCAGAGCTGTTCTCCATGACAAGAACTTTGTATATCAGCGGTAGCAGCTGTTTCAAATGGAGGCAGGGTGAGCTATTCCAACACATAATTGAGGTCCCATGCAGGCAATGGTGATCTTCTAGGAGGCCTTACCATTTTTGGCTCCTCTAAGATACTGCTTTAGTAAAGGATGAGAAAAGATTGGTGGCTCTGTATTGTAATGAGACGAAATAGCAGAGGCATGGATTTTAACTCATGAGAAAGATAGGCCTTTGTCAAGCATCTCCGTTAAGTATTGCAATATCTGAGGAATATTTGGGTCTGCTGCATCAGTTCCTTGTGCTTGATTCCAAGCACAGAATCTCTTCCATTTGTTAGCATAAGATTTTCCAGTACTAGGCCTTCTGGCTTCCAAAACGACATCCATCACAGCTTTACTGAGAGGTGTTCTTTGTATGACTACATGATCAGCCTTGCTGCCAGGTTCAGAGTCTGTAGTTGATTTTGCAAGATCTGATTGTTTTGCTGGGGCAGTAGTTGCGGTCTTAGAAGCAAGATCCAAGCTGGGTATTGAGACAGGTTCCTTAGGATTGGGTACCAGTATTGGCGGGGCCAGTCCAGGGCAATTAGTATCAACTTTGGTTTCTCTTGTCTGACTTTTAGGAGGACCTTGGGGAGAGGAGGCAGAGGCGTAAACTGAGAGGTTTTTCCAACTGAAGGGATAGGGCGTCCACTTTCCATGCTTGTCTGTGATAAGTCCTTGTGCAGGATCTTTTCAATTGATAATTTTGAGGAAAGGCAAACAGATCTATGTCTGGGCTCCTCCATGTCTCTGTTATCATGCTGAAGACTTGGATTTAGTTTCCACTCGTGAGGGTCCACAAGGTTTCTGCTTAAATCGTCTGCCAGAGTGTTTTGTTTTCCTGGCAGGAATTGTGCTTGAAGATGTATCTGGCAGGACAAAGCTGTGTTCCACAGTGTCATGGCTAATCTGCAGAGGGGTTATGAGTGTGTGCCCCCTTGCTTGTTTATATACCACATGACTGTGGTGTTGTCCATCTTTATCAGTAGTTGTCCTGGATAAAGTAAGTCCTTGAAGGCTATTGGGGCATTTTGAACAGCTAGCGTCTCTTTCTGGTTGAATTTGTTTTGCTGACCATACGCCCTGAATGCATCTTCCTGCCATGTGGGCCCCCCAGACAATCTGATGCGTCTGTTGTGATGGTTTGGCTGGCAGGGGGTAGAGGGAATGGCCGTCCCATGTTTTTGTGACATGCCTTTGCCCACCATAGAAACTCCTGTTGCAGGCAGGGAATGAGAGGAATCACTGTTTCCAGACTGAGAGAATGTTGACTCCATAAACTTTTTAGGTACCATTGAAGTTTCCTCATATGCAATCTTGCATATGGAATCAGTAGTATGCAGGATGCCATGAAGGCCAGAGCCTGCAGAATTTGTCTTGCCGAAGACTGGGATTTTGTTGCCATCAATTCAAAGTAAGCAGTCAGTTGCCTTTGTCTGGCATGAGGTAAGCCATCTGGGCAGTTGTATTCAAGCTTGCACCCAGGAATGTTATCTTTTGAGTGGGTACCAGTTGTGATTTCTTTTCGTTTACTGTGTACCCTAGGCATGGTAGAAGCCTTTGCACAAACATCAGATGTCGAAGAAGAATGTCCTTGTTCTCTGCTTGAATGAGACAGTCGTCCAAGTAAGGATATATTTGTATACTTTTGTCTGCAAAATGCAATTACTGGTGCCAGGCACTTTGTAAAGACCCTGGGCGCAGTAGATAAGCCAAAGAGCAGTGCAGAGAATTGGTAGTGCATTAAGCCAGCCTTGAATCTGAGGTATCTTCTGCACTATTGTCTTATTGGGACATGCAGGTATGTCTCTTTTAGATCTAAAGTCACCAGCCAAGCATTCTTGCCCAGCATGGGCAGAAGCTGCTGTAAAGTCAGCATTTTGAATTTTGGAAAGTCCAGGTATGTGTTCAAAATTGATAAATCCAGTATTGTCCACCAGGCCTTGTCCTTTCTGGGTACCAAGAAAGTACAGTTGTGTACCTACCATAAATGTAGATGTTCGAAGATCCACATTGCTGCAGTCCTAACACTTGGGGTAGTCCGCTGTCCCAGTCGGCCCGAATAGCAAAGCATAAGGCTGACGTCGGTCAAGGCGCATTTGTCTGACATCAGGACGTCAGGGTACAAATGCGCATGACCGACGTCATATCCTCAGTCTTTTCTTGCCCCAGATGTCAGAAGACCCTAAAAAGATAAGGCCAAAACCAAAAACACCAAACACTTCTGTACCCAATATATATACAATATATACAAATTTACAAAAATAGAACCCCACCCACACAACCACCCCTAAACACAGAGGGAAGGAGGGAGAAATTGGACTGCAGCAATGTGGATCTTCGAACATCTACATTTATGGTAGGTACAAAACTGTACTATGTTCTTCATCTCACATTGCTGCAGTCCTAACACTTGGGTAGAATCCCAAAGCAGAGGTAAGGGAGGATGGCTAAACTATAATGAAGCAGGAGCTGCCAAAATGCCCTGCAACACAGCAGTGGCAAAACCAGCCCTGGATTTAGAATAGAGAGGAAGGTGGTAATGCTTGGAGAAACTATGCACTGAACTCCAAGTAGCTGCCTCCAAAATATCCTTAGTTGCCACCCCCCTCAGAAATGCTGTTGAAGTGGCAGTAGCCCTAGTGGAATGAGGCCTAATCCCAGCTGGAATCTCCTTGCCATGATGGGAATAACAGAATGCAATGCAAAACCCAATCCACTTAGATATAGTTTGTTTTGACACAGGCTTGCCCTGAGAACTCAAAGCAAAAGAAACAAAACTGCTGAGACTGCCTAAAATCCCTAGTCCTGCTTAAATAATAACGCAACTGCCTGTGTACATCTAAAGTGTGCAAAATCTTTTCCCCCTATTTTGGGGATCTGCATAAAAAGTAGGCAAATGAATAGTTTGGTTTAAAGCCACACTAGAAACCACCTTAGGCATAAAGGAAGGATTAGTACGTAATGATACCCTATCCTTATGAAAAATCAAAAAAGGCTCAACCGCCATAAGGGCCTGCAATTCAGAAACCCTTCTTGCAGAAGTAATGGCCAACAAAAGGCAGTCTTCCATGACAAGTATTTCAATTCAGCAGTAGCTGAGGCTCAAAAGGTTGTAGAGTAAGTTTCTCCAACACAAAATTGAGGTCCCAAGCAGGAGTAGGAGCTCTACGGGGGTCTTATATTCTTTGCCCTCTAAGAAATTGCTTGAACAAAGGATGAGAAAACAATGGTGGGTCACAATCATAGTGAGCTGAAATTGCTGCAGCATGAATCTTAATGGAAGAGAAAGACAAACCTTTGTCCAATAACTCAGTAAGATATTGAAGAGCCACACTCAAATTAGGCTCAGAAACATCCAAATCCTTTGCTGCACTCCAAAATAAAAATCTCTTCCATTTTTCTGCATACACTTTACGTGTACTAGGTCTTCTGGCTTCCATAATCACATTCAAAACTTGTTGAGGAAGTTGAGACCTGCTGTGGTTCAAAACAGAATATGCCAGGCTGTTAGATGAAGAGAGTGAAGCTTGACATTGAGTAGATGACCGTCCCTCTGAGACAAAAGGTGTGGAATTAAAGGTAAAGGCCATGGAGGCTTCCTTACCAGATTCCTCAGTAATGGGTACCAGTGTTGCCGAGGCCAATCTGGAGCTATCAAAATCATCCTTGGCTTGTCTTGTCTGACCTTTAGGAGTACCTTTGGGAGGAGAGGCAGAGGTGGAAAGGCATACACGTGAAGATTTTCCCAACTGAACGAACGAGCATCCACTTTCCAAGCTGTGTGATGAAACCTTTTTGTGCAAAACTTTGGCAGCTGGTGGTTTAGTGGAGAAGCGAACCGATCTATGTCTGGAGTTCCCCATGACACTGTCAATTTTCGAAATACATGAAGATCCAGTTTCCACTCGTGGGGATCCATGATTCGCCTGCTTAACACATCTGCTAAGGAGTTCTGTGCTCCTGGCAGAAACCTTGCCTGAAGATTTAGCTGCAAGCTGAGCGCAGTCTCCCACAAAATCATTGCTTGCCTGCATAGAGGATAAGAATGTGTTCCCCCTTGCTTGTTGATGTACCACATGACAGTTGTGTTGTCTGTTAGAATCAACACCTGCCCTGGAAGAAGTAACTCCTTGAAAGCCAGTAATGCAAACTGGACTGCTAACATCTCCTTCATATTGATATGTAGATGCTGTAGTCTGGCAGGCCACTTGTCTTGTATCCACTTTCCATTCAGATGAGCTCCCCAAGGTATGTCTGAGGCATCTGTCGTTAGGATCTGACTCGCCTCTGGCCGGGTCACAGAGAGTCCCTTGTTTAGGTGACATTCCTGAGCCCACCACAAAAATTCCTTTTGAATGCAAGGTATTATTGGAATGACAGTGTCCAAATCCTGGCAGTGCTGTGTCCATACATTTTTCAGATACCATTGCAGCTTCCTCATATGCAGTTTGGCATTGGGAAGCACCAGAATACAAGATGCCATGAACCCTAAGGCTTGAAGGACTGTCCTTGCAGTCAGCCCGGACTGAAGAGATAGTTGATGGAAGTAAAGGGAAAGATTCTTTTGTTTGTCCGGGGTTAAAAAGGCCATCTGGGCTGCTGTATTCAGTCTCACACCCAGAAAGCACATGTCTTGAGAGGGTACTAGACTGGACTTTATTTCGTTCACAGAATACCCCAGGCATCTTAGCACTGCTATCACATATTCCAGATGCTGAAGAAGCTCGTCCTTTTCTTGAGCCAGAATCAAACAGTCGTCCAAGTAAGGATAGATTTGTATTCCTTTTAGCCTGAAGAAAGCTATGACTGGAGCCAGAACTTTTGTGAATACTCTGGGTGCAGTAGATAAGCCAAAGGGCAATGCAGAGAACTGATAATGTGAATCTCCAGCTCAGAAACGCAGATACTTCCTGCAACTGAGTCTGATAGGCACATGAAGGTAAGCCTCCTTGAGATCTAAAGTTACCATCCAGTGATCTTTGCCCAGCAGAGGTAAAAGCTGTTGTAACGTCAACATTTTGAACTTGGGAATGTCCAGATAAGTGTTGAGGATAGACAAATCCAAAATTGGTCTCCATGTGTTCCCCTTTTTTGGTACTAAGAACAGGCGAGAATAAAATCCTATGCCCCTTTCTGGCACAGGAACCGGCTGAATGGCCCCT
The DNA here is from genome assembly GCF_019279795.1 of Protopterus annectens. NCBI lineage: Eukaryota > Metazoa > Chordata > Ceratodontiformes > Protopteridae > Protopterus > Protopterus annectens. Next base: position 634,697,817 of record NC_056728.1, on the reverse strand, counting down.
ATCTGGAGTAACAGAGAAATTTGCTTGTGAGCCTCTTTTCTTTGTATAGGAGGAATGTCTGGCATGCCTTTGAAAGGAGGCAAGGTATGGAAATAAAACCTGTAACCGTGGTGAACAATATCCAATACCCATCTGTCTTGGGTAATAACACTCCAATTTTCTTTGAAAAGTGCCAGCCTTCCTCCCAAAGGTGCTGCCAGACGAGAAGGCTCTGGCAGCTGAAAAGGCAGGTCATTGGGTCTGCTTACGAAAGGACTGACCCCTGCCCTCACCAGAAGACTGGGCAGGTGAACTCCCTGTTCTAGGCCTAAAAGAACCTTGAGCTCTGCCCCTACCACGTCTAGATCTACCCCTAGACTGAGAATCATAAGAAGGATATGTGCAATTGGCAATTCAAAGCCCTCATGGCTAAAGTGGAAGAAGTATACACCTTCTTTCCCCATCTATCCAAAGCCCTTGCCTCTTTATCAGAAGGAACAGGATTTTTAACAACAGAAGCCTTAACACCTTTAGGGCCCTGAGAAACAGTTTCTGGGTCTGCCCTAGGACTCTTAAAAAGATACTTATGAGCTTCAGGCACCCTATAATACCTATCCGGTTTAACTGGGGCAGGAGGCAAAGAATCAGGGTTCAGGGAAGCCTCTGCAAAAACATCCTCTACCACATCCAGAACAGGAGGTATAGCCAATGGCCTATGCTGGGGTAGAAACAAAAATTCCCTAAGCCTCTTCCTGGAATCAGAGAAATCTTGACCTTCCCATTTAAAATGCTCCCTCATGGAATGAAGAGTCTCTGAAAAGAAAAATCCTCAGGAGGAGAAGCCGAAGGAGTAGAATCATCTACATCAGAATCAGAATAAGGAGGATACTCCTGCAAGTCTTCAGCCGAAGACTCAGAAGCCTCGAACACTGCTCAAAACTCTCCAGCTCAGGTTCCACCCTAGGCCTCTTATCAGGGGGGGGCATAGAACCTCTAATCATAGTAATCAAATCTTCTGCCATTTTAAGCATATGTTTCTTAGGCAGAGACCCTGAAGAACTAGGGAGACCCCACTGAAGTTAACCCTGGCCTGCCTCTAGAAGATGTCTTGGAAACAGAAGGGGAGGGCCTAACCACCTTAGGAAGGGAGGGAGAACAGCTACCTGAGAAGCCCCTTCAGCCTGGCCTACCTCCTGAGAGGACACATCTTGTAACAGTAAAGTCTCTCCCTGAGAATCCAAAGGAACTTCTGGTAGAACCACCGGCTCCACTGAGCCCTCCAAAGAACCGGCGTCCGGGACAGACGGTTCTTCCACCCTAGGCTTCGCTGCTTTGTCCTTGCGCTTTTTAGATCGAAGCGGCCGGAGCATCCGGCGGCATGTTGTAATTACAACGCTTCCCAAAACTAACCTGGCACAATCTAATCTTCTCTTAATAGTGCGTTTGTTAAATCTAGCACAAGAGCGACAGCCAACAACGTCGTGCTCAGGCCCTAAGCAAGGTATACACAAGGTATGGTAATCCCTATGAGGTATCTGTTTCCCACAAGAAATACAGTTATTCACTTTTTCTGACATCCGGTTAAATACTGAGGCAAGAAAAAAACAAAATATTCCCCAACGGGGTACTTAGCCAACTTTGATTCGGAATGAAACTCCGACTTCAGAAAATTTCAGAACGCCAACCTGCACTCGCAATACTGCTTCTGCATCGGACCATGCGGCAAAAAAGACTGGGGATATGACGTCGGTCATGCGCATTTGTACCCTGACGTCCTGATGTCAGACAAATGCGCCTTGACCGACGTCAGCCTTATGCTTTGCTATTCGGGCCGACTGGGACAGCGGACTACCCCAAGTGTTAGGACTGCAGCAATGTGAGATGAAGAACATCAGTCGAGTAAAAACCTTGTCCTTTTTCCTGTTCTGGTACTGTCTGAATGGCCCCCATTTATCCATGAGGGACATAACCTGTTTCTGTGCCTTTGCCCATTGATTTTTTGGCAGATCTGGCCAACCATTTGCCATTGGCAGAGTGTGGAAATTAAATCTATATCCCTGTGATACGATGTTTAGTACCCACTTGTCCTGGGTTATTAACTGCCAATTTTGAGCAAAAGGTGCTAGTTTTCCCCCTATGGGTGCTACCAAAAGATAAGTGCTTGGTATAGGCAGAGGGAAGTCATTGGGATTGCTTTCTCTAGGTTTGCACTTTATCTCCTCCAGACTTGGAGGTGGAAGCGCCCCATTGCTTTGACCTGTACGAATCTTGCGCCTAGTATCTGGAACCCTTAGGGTGTCTGGATTTGCCCCTTTGAGCTCTGTCTGACACAGGAAATGACCAGTTTTTTGTAGGCCAGTGTCTACTGAATCTTGGTGGCTGCACTTGTAAGAAGTCTAACAGTTTGCATAGACTTAACTTTATCTTCCATTTTCTTTAAAACCTCTTCTGCCTTAATACCAAACAGAGAATCATGCTGTAAAGGTGCATCTAGCAATTTAGCTTTAACATGATCAGGTAAATTTTGTTCCTTTAACCAGGCATGCCTCCTAGTCACAGATCCAGTAACTGCGGCCCTGCAGGAGGCCTCTAAGGAATCAAAACCACATTCCAAAGTATGCTTTCCAACTTGTTCAGCTGCATGCACTAATTCCTGCAATTCTTTACTTTCTGCACATTCTGAAATTAACCATTTTCTGTTTCAGCAATCCCATAACATGGTGGTAACTTAAGCATATGCAATTGACAGTTTAAGGCCCTGATTGCCAAGGTTGCAGATGTATAAACATTTTTTTGTCAAGGTTGCAGATGTATAAACATTTTTTGCCCATCTGTCCAGTGCCCTTGAATCTCTGTCAGAGGGGGCAGGATTTTTTGCTGTTGAGGCCTTAACTCCCTTTAGACCCTGTGAAATAGTTTCAGGATCAGCAGCAGGGTTTCTAATTAAATAATTGTGCGCGTCAGGGACCCTGTAGTATCTGTCAGGCTTACTGGGAGCCGGAGGTAAGGAGTCAGGGGTCAAGCTTGACTCCAAAAACACATCACCCACAATGTCTAAAACAGGGGGAATGGCTAAAGCCCCATGCTGAGGTAGAAGGAAATCCCTGAGCCTTTTTTTTTATTCTGAGTAGTCTTGATTGTCCCAGTGAAAATGCTCCCTCAAAGTATGCAAGGTTTCTCCAAATGAATAATCCTCAGGAGAAGATGCAGATGGAATAGACTCCTCAGCATCAGAATCCTCATAGGGAGGTATAGATAATTCCTGATCAGAAGAGGAATCAGAATAGAAACCTGATCTGAAGATTCATAATCAGTGTCTTGCCTAGGCCTCTTATCAGGAGGGGGATGGGTACACCTGATCAAGGTAATAAGGTCTTCAGCCATTTCGATCATCTATTTTTTAGGCACAGAGGCCTGTGCACGTGGCTCATACATCGTTTTTTTAGGTTTAGAAGTTGCTTTTGTCTTTGGTTATGCAGCTTTCGTCGGTTTGATATAAAAATGTTGAGGTCTGAATACACCCTCAGAAGCCGGTGCCTGCTCAGCGGCTCCGGACCCATTTGAGGGAGATATATCCATCAGTCCAATACCATGAGCATCTTGCGGCATATCGGACTACACATGGGTGTCGATAGAGGCCTGCGACTCGAAGGTAGTGGGTATCAGGGGCTGCAAAACCGCCTCACTGAGTACCGGCGAACCGGTGACTGGCTTAGGAGAAGCTTCGCCGGTTTTGCATCTCGACTGCCTTCCTCTGTCCTTTTCTTTGCGTTTTTCGTGTACTCCGGTAGTCGGATTACTACCAGACAACAATTCTGGGTAGTTAAATCTGCTTCCAAAATACTTTGATGCAAAAATATACCGACGATCAATAGTGCGTTGGTTAAATGTAGCACAAAACTGACAGCCAGGCACGGTGTGATCAGGGCCTAGGCAAGGAATACAGTTCAAGGCACTTGGCAACCTCACGGGTGCCATCTGCATATCAATGTCCTAGAAATGAGAGCGGTTCTCACAGCTTTGCAAGCCCTTCAAGGCTCTCTTCCTTTCGGGACCACTGCAATCCAAATGGACATGTCAGTGGTGTGGTACATCAACAAACAGGATGGGACCAGGTCTTACCCCTTGTGTCGAGAAGCACTCAGACTGTGACAATGTGCGATTTCCTCCCAATGCTTTCTGATAGCAATGCACATCCCTGGGAAATCCAACATTATAGCGGACGGTATAGATGGAAATCCTTATGAGGCATTTGCTTTCCACAAGTAATTTTTCTGACATCGGTAAAAAGCAAGAAAAAAGTTTTCCCAATGGGGTACTTAGCCTTAGTGAAGACTTCGGTTCTGAAACTCAAACTCGAATATTTCAGTAGTCGGCCAACCGGTACTTGCGAAATGCTTCTGCTTTGGGCATTGCACTGCAAGAAAGACTAAAGAAAATGGCGTCAGCTGCATGTTTTATACCCCTAACGACCTGACGTCATGGAAGAGGACACAGCAACCGATGCAGGACCAAAGATTTTAGAATTCAGGCAGACTGAGGGCAACCTGCCAGCAGATCACCCAAATGTAATGACTGCAACAGTGAAACACGAAGAACATCAACAACACAGATGTAACATTATTGTACAAACATAACGTCTTTATCTGATGATGTTAATCTTCATTCATTCCTTAATGATAGGACAGAGTCCCTAGCTACTTTATTTCTTGGGAGGCCCTATGGAAGGATATTCCTCAGCACCACTGAACCAAAGGAAGCTCTCCCCCTGGAGACCAAATCCAGTTTGCAATGAGTGATAAAGGTATGAGGGGTGGCTCATGTTGCTGCTGCACAAATGTCATCCATTGAAGCTCTTGCATGGAAGGCAAAAAGAAGTTATGCACCTACCATAATGTTCCGTTGTTAGTTGTCTTCATCTCGCCTTCCTTCTTGCTGTTTGGGTTCGGAGCCGATCCTTGGCTCCGACTCAGCCATCTTCTATAGTTAGTGAGCTGTTTACTGGCTTGAGGCTACCCCTTATCCCAGCATGCCTAGCGTCAGCTACCCAGATCTCGTTTGTGATAGCGCACACTAGACATAAGTAGAGTAACCAGTTCCTAAAAACTGGTTGTCCAATACACCTTAACAAGGAGAGAGTTATAAATTACCTGGGATGTGAAGTAATAAAAGATGCTCAGCCAGAGAAAACAAAAGGGAACTCCTCAAAATCCTCTAGGAGGGGAGGAGGAGGGAGGGACACAAGAAGGAAGGTGAGATGAAGACAACTAACAAGGAACGTTATGGTAGGTACATAACTTCTTTAAGTTAAGTTGTCCATCTCGCCTTTATTCTTGCTGCTTGGGACAGCATCCCTAGCATCTAAAATCCCAGGTGGCTCATTGGAACAAACTCTTCAGAACAGTAGAACCAAAGGAAGCTCTGCTTCAGGAGACCATATCTACCTTGTAATGAGAGATAAAAAATGTGGGGGTTTGCCCAAGTGGCAGCTGCACAGACTGAGTCTATGGGCAACCTAAATTGAAGCTACAGAGGTGGCTAATGCTCTAGTGGAATGACCTTTTGGTTTAGCTGGAAGCTCTTTATTTTGTAACTGATAAATAAAGGCAATAGTATCATATAACCATATGGATAAGGTCACTTTAGAAACTGGAAGGCCTTGTTTGTTGAAATCATAAGAAAGAAACAACTGGTCTGACTTTCTTAGTTCCTTATTTCTACGGAGGTAAAAACGCAATTGCCTGTGTACATCCAGTTGGTGGAGCTTGTATTCTGCCTTGTTGCTGTGATTAGGAAAGAAAACTGGGAGATCTATGGATTTAAATTGTTCTTTGAGCTGACTTTAGGAATAAAGGATGGATTGGTCCTCAGAGAAACTCTGTCCTTGTGAAACACCAGGTAAGGAGGACGAACACATAGTGCTTGAAGTTCTGAGACATGTCTAGCTGAAGTGATAGCAACCAGAAAAAGCGTCTTCCAAGAAAGAAACTTTAAAGAGCATGATGCTGCTGGTTCAAAGGGAGGCAAAACTAAGGAGGCTAAAACTAAATTGAGATCCCAAGGAGGGGGAGGATCTCTAACTGGGGGTCTAAGAAGAGATGTTCCTTTCATAAAAGCCTTGCAGAGCTTATGAGACATTATGCTAGAATTAAACATACTGATATAAAAATTTGAAATGGCAGCTAAAAGCCGCACTAGACTGAAAAAGTTGTGCTAGAAATTCAAGAATTTCATGGATTGGGGCTGAGAAGGATCCAAATTTCTAGACTCTGCCCAGTAAGAAAACAGTTTCCATTTACTAGCATACGTTTTCCTCGTAGTAGACTTATGTGAGGAAACAATATCACGGACTGCTGGGGAGATGTTGGAAAGCCTGGCTAAGGTTGGAAGTGGAGTAACCAAGCTGTGAGCTGGAGAGTTTGAAGGGAATGGTGCAACCCTCCTGACTGGTGAATCAGATCATCTGGAACTGGGTCCAGAATAAACGGTTGATCCAGAAGGTGGAGGCGTAGGAATGGGAAACCTATTTGTCGAGGCCAATATGGGGCAATAAGGATCATTTTGCAACCTAACGATTTTGCTTTCTGCATGAGTCTTGGAATTAGGGGAAAAGTGTAAAGGAGTCCCTGAAGCCAATCGTGGACGAGAGCATCTCTGGGTATATGACCTGGAAGAGGAAGTAGGGAGAAGGAGCTGCTGCATTTGCTGTTGAGGAGTGGCAAATAGGTCGCAGCAAGGCTGTCCCCATTTGCGGAATATAAGATCCACAACTTCCTGATTCAGAGACCATTCATGAGGCATGAGGATAGCTCTGCTGAGCCTGTCCGCTATAATGTTGGATTTCCCAGGGATGTGCATTGCTATCAAAATGCATTGGGAGGAAATCGCACATTGCCACAGTCTGAGTGCTTCTCGACACAAGGGGTAAGACCTGGTCCCGCCCTGTTTGTTGATGTACCACACCACTGACATGTTGTCCCGTTTGGATTGCAATGGTCCCGAAAGGAAGAGAGCCTTGAAGGGCTTGCAACGCTAGGAGAACCGCTCTCATTTCTAGGACATTGATATGCAGATGGCACTCGTGAGGTTGCCAAGTGCCTTGAACTGTCCTGCCTAGATAATGCCCCCCCCCCCCCCATCAGGGAGGCGTCCGTGGTCACTGTGGCTACCGGAGGGAGTTGTATGAAAGGTCTGCCCTGAATTACTAGTGGGGAGACCATCCACCAAGAAAGGTGCCTTTTGCATGTTTCTGTGATCAGGATCATCTGAGACATGGGTAGTTCCTGGAAAGACCACTGCGTGAAAAGAAGCCACTGAAGGATTCTCATGTGGAAACACACTAATGGGACAAGAAGAATGGCAGCTGCCATGGAGCCTAGAGCTTGGAGGACATGTCTAACTTGAACCCTTTTGCTCTGCATTAGAATCAACATTTGTTGACGAATAGTGGAAACTCTTTCCTGTGGTAATCTTGCAAACATTTCTTGTGTTTAATTCTGCTCCTATGTATGTGAGAGACTGACAGGGCAACAAGGCAGATTTTTCGAAATTTACTGTAATGCCTAGTTGAGTGCATGATGCGATTGTATAATCCCGTGCCTCTAAGAGTTGACGCCTGGTGGTAGCAGTCAGGAGCCAGTCGTCTAGATAGGGAAACACCTGGAATCCTTGATGCCTCAGGTGAGCCATGACTACTGCCATATACTTGGTAAACACCCTGGGGGCCGAGGTGAGACCAAAGGGCAGAGCTCTGAACTCGTAATGACTGGCCCCTACCTGGAAGAGAAGAAATCTCCTGGAGCGTCTGTCCATCTTGATATGGTAGTACGTGTCCTGAAGATCTATTGAGGACATGCAATTGTCCTGACCCAGAAAAGGGAAAATGGACTGCTCTGTCACCATCCGGAACTTTTCTTTTTGTACAGATTTATTCAATCTGCTGAGATCCAGTATTGGTCTCCAGTCCCCTGTCTTTTTTGGTACTAAAAAGAATCTTGAGTAAGTTCCGGATCCTAGTTGGTCTGCGGGGACTTCTTGAATGGCTCTTTTTTCTAGCAGTCTTGAAACTTCTGTGACTGCTTGATCCCTTAGATTGGGTGGGACACCTGGGATGGGCTTTTTTGATTCTATGGGGGATTGATGGAAGGGAATTTTGTAACCTCCAGATATGATGGATAGTACCTATCTGTCTCTTGTTATATTTTGCCAGGCTTTTGGGTACAGCGAAAGTCTTCCCCCGACTGCCTCCAAAGGTGAGCAGTCGGGCAACCCTTCAGGGATGCTGGAAGGGTTTGGCAGAGAAGGTTTCTCTGTCACCCTGGTTTTGCGGCCCCCCCTCTGCCACAAGGGCAGCGTCTGTTATGGTTGTTTCCCCCTCTGCCCCTGGGGGGAAAAATCACCACGTGTGTCAGGCAAGGGTCCCTGGGATTTTCAGAACCACATCTTTCTGCTTTTGACCTTTGGGATAAGGTCTGGAAGGAGTGGAAAAACTGACTCCCACGGCAGAGAGAGTCTTGCCTTCCTGCTCACACCTGACCAACGTGTCTTTCATCTGAGGCCCAAAGAGAAAGGAGCCAAAGGGAGTATTGGTGAAGGACACTCAAAAGGGTTCCGCAAACTGACACAGCCGAATCAAAGCATGACTCGAGAGCCACACCTGTCCCTGCGGCTCTGCTCGCTCCATCGGCTGCATAGGAAATCAGCCTTGTGGAGGAGTTGACTATGGAATTAACAGTCGCAAGCTGAGAAGCTACTTTGGCTGGTGCTCCCTCTGCTGTAGGATCTTGAAGGGTATCTCCAAGCTCTTTCAGGAGATCCCTTTGAAGACATGTAAAATGGCATAGATAACTCAGGGACATCACTGAAAAGGTCACTGAAGCAAACATTCGCATTCCATATCTGTCCATCATCCGAGACTCTGTTCAGAGGATGAACAGATGAAGAGGTTTCTGCTAACTCTTTCTTGGTGGTTGCTGCTACCACCATGGCATCAATGGGCACACCTTTGGAGAGGAATTGCTTGTCCTGGGGGGCTATAATAAATTTGTTTGGTCTCCTCGGAGTAGGTTCCACAGAATCTGGAGCTGACCAAGCCTTTCGAGCCATTACAGATATGAGTGGATCGAAAGGAAGAGATACCCAGGAGGTGGAAGGTCGGGAACCGAATGGGTCCAGGTATACAGACTCGTCCTTGGTAGGGGCTAGGGAAGTCCAGTCTCCCCTCTAAGCATTTCAAGGATGTCCAAAAAGGAAACCTCTTCAGAGGGAGACCTTGGGGACCCTTCCGATTCATCCATGTCTGTATCTGAAGTGACAGACTCAGGGGAGTCTATGTGCTTCCTCTTGCACTTCTTCCAGGGAGGCTCCTCCGAGTGATCAGGGGAGGCTTCAGAAGAAGAGGGATCACCCAAATGGGGTGTCCTGGGGCATAGGTTTCCTTTGCTTGGGGTCTGGTGGAGGAGTAGAGATTGGAACAGACACCACAAAGGGAGGAGACGATGGAACTGGCAGTAGAGCTATTTCGGGGGACAGCACAGTCTGCATGACCTCAGAGGCGTCCCGACTTCTAGGCAGAGAAAGCTCCGGCTCCGAAGAAACAGAGTCTTTCTCTGCGTCAAGGATGACGGCTCTGAGGCTGATGTTGGAGCCGAGCTCACCTGCGCCGAAGCTTCGAGGGGGAAAAAGTACAGTTTTGTACCTACCATAAATGTAGATGTCTGATAGGTATGCAACTGCAGTCCTCACATATGGGTTTGTCCTGCCTCAGGCAGCCCTTCGGTCGGCCGGATTCCAAAGTCTGGGTCCGGCGTCGGCTGATGTCGCACTCTCCCCGACGTCAGAGCGCCTGGGGTATAAAAGCGTCAGCCGACACCATCGTCTTCAGTGTTTCTTGCCCCAGATGCCAGGTGCCCTCTAAGGAAGGCTAAATTTTGAAAATAGAGAAAAAATTCCAGACAAGTACAACAACATAAAAAACAAATACACCATAAAAGATTACCCCAGGTAGCTAAAATCAGGGGTAGAAACCCATAAGAATACCACAGAGGGGTAGGTGGGAGGGAAAACCTGACTGCAGTTGCATACCTATTGGACATCTACATTTATGGTAGGTACAAAACTGTACTATGTCCTTCAAGGATGCAACTGCAGTCCTCACATATGGGTTGAATACCATAGCCAACCTGGGGGTGGTAGGCACTAAGACAAGGATGGTGTAGCTAAAATGCCCTGCAGGACTGCAGAAGCAAATCCTGCTCTGGATCTGGAATATAAAGGCAGGTTGTAATGTTTGGAAAATGTATGCACGGAGCTCCATGTATCAGCTTCTAAAATGTCCTTTGTTGCCACTCCTCTTAAAAAAGCTGTGGAGGTGGCTGTAGCTCTGGTGGAATGAGGCCTAATGTCGGCTGGCACAGTTTTTCCATGAAAAGAGTAGCAGAATCGAATGCAATTTCCAATCCATTTAGAAATTGTCCGTTTGGAAATTGCTTTTCCCTGCAATCCAGCAGCATAAGCTACAAAAAGCTGGTCAGTTTTTCTGAAGGACTTTGTTCTGTCCAAGTAGTAGCGCAACTGTCTGTGTATGTCCAAGGTGTGCAGAAGTCTCTCTCCTTTATTTTGAGGTTTGGGAAAGAAGGTAGGCAGGTGAATAGCTTGATTCAGGGACACCCTGGATACCACCTTTGGCATGAATGACGGATTGGTTCTCAAAGAAACTCTGTCCTGATGAAAAATGAGAAATGGTTGTATTGCCATAAGGGCCTGTATCTCAGATACTCTTCTTGCTGAGGTGACTGCCAGAAGGAAAGCTGTCTTCCAAGACAATTGCAACTCTGAAGATGCTGCTGATTCAAAGGGAGGAAGAGTTCATTTTTCCAGCATGAAGTTAAGGTCCCATGCAGGCACTGGTGGTTTTCTTGGAGGGTTGATGTTCTTTATACCTCTTAGAAACTGTCTTAGCAATGGGTGAGAAAATACAGGCGGATCAGTGTTATATTTGGCAGAGATTGCTGAAGCATGTATTTTTATGGAAGAATATGAAAGGCCATTGTGGAGCACTTCAGCCAAATATTCTAAGATCTGTGGAATGTTCATCACTGATGGGTCTTGACCCTTTTTGCTGTTCCAGATAAGAAATCTCTTCCATTTAGCTGAGTATGTTTTTCTAGTGGAAGGTCTGCGAGCCTCCAGGATGATATATTTTACCCTTTTGGAAAGTGTATCCTGGGGAATAGTCATGGAATCTTCCAAGCTGTCAGCTTCAATGTTTTCAAGCTGGGGTGTAGTGTCCTGTAATTGTGCTGTGTCAGAAGAAGTGGCCATTGAGGAAGGGGCCACGGATTGGTGTGTGTCAAGCTCCGTAGCAGTGGGTACCAGTGTTGTCTTGGCCAGTCTGGAGCTATCAGTATGGCTTTCGGTTGCTCTGTCTTGATCTTTAGTAACATCTTGGTCATCAAAGGAAGAGGTGGGAAGGCATATAGTGCTAGAGAGTTCCAACTGAAGGAGAGAGCGTCCACCTTCCATGCTTGTGGATGGTATGTCCTTGTGCAAAACTTTTTCAGATGGTGATTGAGGTGGGAGGCAAAAAGATCTATGTCCGGCCTTCCCCATGCTTGAGTTATTTGTAAGAAAATGTCCGGATGCAACATCCATTCGTGTGGATCCATGATGTTTCTGCTTAGGCTGTCCACCAGAACATTGTCCTTCCCTGGTACAAACTGGGATTGTAGCTCTATTTTCAATTGTAGGGAAATATCCCAGAGATTCATTGCCAGTCTGCAAAGAGGGTAGGAATGGGTACCTCCTTGCTTGTTTATGTACCACATAACTGTGGTATTGTCTGTCTTTATTGGTAGATGGCCCTGATGCATGAATTTTCCGAAGGCCTTGATTGCATGTATCACTGCCAGCATTTCTTTTTGGTTGATGTGCAGGTGCTTTTCTTTTTGTGTCCATTGTCCTTGAATGCATCTGCCCTCCATGTGCGCCCCCCATCCATGGTCTGAGGCGTCTGTTGTAATGGTTTGACTTGTATGAGGCTTGCTGAAAGGCAGACCTTTGTCTATCTGGCTTGCTCGAGCCCACCACAGAAATTCCTTTTGAAGGCATGGAATGAGTGGGATCAATGCTTCCAGGCTGTGGCTGTGCTGAGACCATAGACTTTTTAGATACCATTGTAGTTTCCTCATATGCAGCCTTGCGTGTGGAATCAGAAGAATGCAAGATGCCATGAAACCCAGGGCCTGCAGGATTTTCCTTGCAGTCATCTGGGTGTGAGTTGCCAATTTTCTGAAGTATTCTGGTAATTGTTTTTGTTTTTCTTTTGTCAGAAACGCCATCTGGGTGTTTGTGTCCAGTGTGGCACCCAGGAAAGGTATTTGTTGGGATGGTACGAGACTTGATTTTTGAATATTGACTGTGCATCCCAAGGCCTGCAGTAGGTGAATGACATAGTCCAAGTTTTTTAACAAGGCTTGTTGGCTGTCCGCTTGTATAAGGCAGTCGTCCAGGTAAGGGTATATTTGTATCCCCTGAAGTCTGCAATGTGCAATTACTGATGCCAGGCATTTCGTGAACACTCTGGGCGCAGTAGATAAGCCAAAAGGCAATGCTGAGAATTGATAATGCTCTGAGCCTGCAAGAAATCTGAGGTATCTTCTGCAACTTTGTCTGATTGGGACATGCAGGTATGCCTCCTTGAGGTCCAGAGTTACCAGCCAAGACCCCTTGCCCAGCATGGGAAGGAGTTGCTGCAAAGTCGGCATTTTGAATTTTGGCACAATAAGGTAAGTATTCAGTGCGGACAAGTCCAGAATGGGTCTCCATTGGCTTTCTTTTCTTGGAACAAGGAACAGTCTTGAGTAAAATCCTTGGCCTTGTTCTGCAGAAGGAACCTTTTCTATTGCTCTTATTTGAAGTAGGTTTGTTATTTGTTTGAGTGCCTCTGCCCTTTGATTTGGTGGCAGGTTTGGCTTGCTCTGTCTTGTCGGTAGTGTATGAAAATGGAATCTGTATCCTTTGTCTATTATGTCCAGTATCCATTTGTCCTTTGTAATATTGTGCCAGTTTTGAGAGAATAAAGATAATTTTCCGCCCAAAGGTGCTTCTAATTGAGCCCTGGATGGCGGAGTTAGAGTCAAGTCATTGAGATTGTCCCTGTGGAGCAGTGGAAGGTCCTGCCCCACCTCTCTGGTTCGGAGACTGCCATTGACGTCCTCTGTAGGAGCCTCGAGTTTGCCCTCTACCACGTCTGTTTTTGCCTCTTTGAAATTTGTCTGTGTCTGGAAAGGACCAATGCTTAGAAGGCCAATTCCTGCTGAATCTTGGAGGCTGTACCTGGAGGAAATCTTTGACTGTTTGCACTGATTTTGCCTTTTCCTCTATTTTCTTTAAAACCTCTTGTGCAGTAGCACCAAATAGCTTATGTTTCTCTAGTGGTGCGTCCAAAAGCTTAATTTTCACATGGTCTGGCAATGTTTGTTCCTTTAACCAAGCATGTCTGCGTATGACCGCACCTGTCATTGCTGCTCTACATGAAGCTTCCAATGCATCATATCCACACTGAAGGAAATGGTTGCTAACCTGCTGTGTATTATGAACCAATTCCTGTAACCCCTTTCTATCTAATGGTTCAGGGGAAGCCAATTTCTTTTGCAAGTCATCCAACATGTATTCCTGATACTGAATCATATGAAATTGACAATTTAATGCTCGCATAGAAAGGGTGGAAGATGTATATACTTTCTTGCCCCACCTTTCTAAAGCCCTAGGATCTCTTTCCGAAGGAAGGGTATTCTTAGCAGTAGTGGAGGAAACCCCTTTAGGCCCCTGGGAAATAGTTTCAGGGTCAGCAGTATGGCCCTTGTACAGAAATTGATGAGTGTCTGGGACCCTGTAGTACCTGTCTGGCTTGACAGGAACAGGTGGGAGGGAATCAGGGGAAACACTAGATTCTAAATACACATCTAACACATTTAAAACTGGAGGAATAGCTAAGGGACTATGCTGAGGTAGCTTTAAAAATTCCCTTAACCTTTTCCTAGAATCTGAGTATTCTTGGCCCTGCCATTTGAAGTGTTCCCTCATGGAATGAAGCGTTTCCCCAAAGGAAAACTCCTCAGGAGGAGAAGCAGAGGGAATGGATTCCTCCGCATCACAATCCTCGTAGGCCAGGAAGGCTTCCTCCTGGTAGTCTGAATGTGCAGAATCACCTGAGGCCTCATCGGAGGACTGGGTATCTACCTGCTCAACCCTGGGCCTCTTGTCAGAAGGGGGCAGAGAGCCTCTTTCTGGATGAGGCTGAGAACCCCTAATTAAAGAAATAAGGTCCTCAGCTAAACTTAAAATTTGAGAATCAGAAGTGGATCCCAGAGAAACAGATCTTGTAGGGAGAGACTTAGCCTGTTTGGCAGCCTTAGCACGTGTGTAGGCCTTAATGGACATAGACACTGGAGGCCTGGCAGCCCCACGTGCTGGAGTAGTCTTATCCACTGAAATGGCGTCAGAAAAATCCTGGGCTACGGTCTCAGAGGGGAGAACAGGAACCGGCACCGAGCTGGCCTCCGGTACCGGAGTAACCGGTGGGGCGGTGTCGTCAGACTGTAGCGGTTGCGAAACTGGCTCAGAAGAGACCGAGACACTCGCGGTAGGCCTAAGCGTGGTGTCGGCCGAGACCGCGGGTGTCGGTCCTTATCCTTCCATTTTTTAGGTAAATGTGCTGTCGGAAGCTCCGATGGCATGATATAACAGAAATCTTCCCCAAAATAATCCTGTGCAAACTCTGACCGACGCCTAAGTGCGTCTATTGAAAGAAGCGCAAGCTGCACAGGCCGAGATGTTGTGTTCTGGGCCTAGGCAGGGTAAGCAGTAAGAGTGGAAATCCTTATGAGGTATTTGTTTCCCACAAGTTAAACAATTATTAACTTTTTCAGTTTTATCTGACATCGGCTGAGGCAAGAAAAGGTTCCCAACGGGGTACTTAGCTTTTTTGAAGTCTTCAGTAGCTGAAAACACAGGAGCTGACCGACCGGCACTTGCGAACTGCTTCTGCTTCGGGCGTCACGCGGCAAGAAAGACTGAAGAAGATGGCGTCGGGTGATGCTTTTATACCCCAGGCGCTCTGACGTAGAGGAGAGGGCGACATCAGCCGACGCCGGACCCAGACTTTGGAATCCGGCCGACCGAAGGGCTGTCTGAGGCAGGACAACCCATATGTGAGGACTGCAGTTGCATCTTTGAAGGACATCGGTGTTGTACAAGTGTCCGATGCCATTCCCCCTTCAGAGCAGACGAGAGCGCCTCGGTGCACAGATCCCTCGATAGAAGGTACTATGATTATCGTCGCCGGCGGTTCTACTACCTGCGGATCCATGGTCTCCGGCTCAGAGCTAAATGTAGTCGGAGGAAGAACAGAAATAGAGGCAGTTGGAGCTGATACCTGTTGAAGTGGGCTGGACAGAATTGTTTCCAGTGCCTGTGACTTAAGCTACCTACTTACTACTCTCTCCACATCATGATCTGATAATCTAGAGGATTGAGAGGAGTGGGAAGAATGATGGCTACGTTTACTCTGTAACAAAGGTGACTGAGGTGCCAAATGGATGGACTCCCAAGGACGGAGACCTCAGGCTCTTATGGCTCCGAGACGGCTCTGAAATAACAGATGAAGTCGACGGAGTTGTCTTGTCGGTGCCAGCCGGCACTGACATACTTGATTGGTCAAGTAAAGGAGTCTGCTCTGAAGGTGGAGCCGACGGCTTGACAGACTTAGGGGATTTTGCTGGCTGAGTACTTTTAGCCGGAGGTAATCCTGAGGCATCAATAATCCCCGAAGGATTAATTTGTTTTGCGCTCCTGCAGGACCCTTGGACTAAAAGCGTGACATATAGAACAGGAGTCCTGCAAGTGAACAGCGCCCAAACAATATACACCACTTTTTGAAGCCAGATACCTTGCTATCTTTAAACATTATAGTAACTACAACAATAAAAAGCTATACTAAAAAAAACAAGAACAAATGGACTTTTTTATATATATATATAAATATATATATATATATATATATATATATATATATATATATATATATATATATATACAGTTGGCTATTCCTTGGTGAGGAGCTCTCTAATTTAAAGGAGTTCAAGGGAACAGAAAGCCTGCCAGTTATGGAGCGACAGCCAACAAAGCTAAAACACACAAGAAAGTGATAAGGGATAAAGGAATATTATCTAGACAAAAAACAGACAAATACTTGACAAACTTTCAAGAATAAATGACAATATATTAATAGAAAAAACTATACTAAGCCTGAGCCAGTAAGGAAGCAACCTCGCAGCTGAAGCGGCAAACGAGATCTGGGTGGCTAATGCTGGGCATGCTGGGATAAGGGGTAGCCTCGAGCCAGTAAACAGCTCTCGAGCTACAGAAGATGGCTGAGTCGGAGCCGAGGATCGGCTCCGAACCCAAACAGCAAGAACGAAGGCGAGATGGACAACTTAACATCAGATGTTGCGACTGATCTGGGTGAATGCACTTTGATCTTAGATGGCAGAAGAGCTTTACTTCATTGATAGATAAAGCAAATGCAATCTTTCAACCATTTAGATAGGGTCAACTCTGGAAACGGATCCTCCCAATTTAGGTCCTGAGAATGATACGAACAATTGATCAGATTTTCATAGTGATTTAGTTCCGTCCAAATAAAAACGCAACTGCCTATGCACATCAAGTAAATGCAGTGAAAATTCTCCTTTGTTAGAACAATTTGCAAAGAAGACCGGCAGATCAATTGTTTGATTAACAGTCAAATAGGAAATAACTTTGGGTAAGAAGGTGGGATTACTTTGGAGTGATACTCTTTTTATAGAAGACCGTGTAAGGACATTTTATGGACAAGGCTTGTCGTTCAGATATTTGTCTTGCTGAGGTAATAGCTACCAGGAATAAGGTTTTCCAGGATAAAAACTTTACATCGCAAGTGGCAACAGGTTCAAAAGGAGGATGAGTCAAGGATTGTAGAACTAGTGTCAAATTCCAGGGCTCGACTGCTTCTTTAAGGGCAGGCTTGGTGTGTGTTAACACCTTTCAAAAAAGTCTTACAAAGACAAGAAATCAATGAATCTTGGAAGCCATTGTGGAAGTTAGAAATAGCTGCCAGGTGCTCTAGAACATTTGAAGCTACAGTTCCCGAGTGGAGGAGGTTTGATAAATAGTCCAGTACCAAATCAATGGGAGCTGAAAATGGGTCTCATCCCTTCACTCGAGACCAAATTATGAATCTTTTCCACTCGCTGAGGTAAAGTTTCCTGCTGGATGGTTTATGAGAAGTCAGAATAATGTGACGTACAAGGGATGATAGGTTATTTTGCCTGGCGATTACCGTAAGTGGAGGAATCAAGTTGTTAGCTTGAGGCTCGATAGCTTTGGATGAATCAACTCCTGTGGATGCGACAGCAATTCCAGACTTGGATTCAGAATCCAAGGTTGATGTAGTAGGTGAGGCCACAGAAAGGGAAACCAGACTTCTCAGGGCCAAGTCAGAGATTTGTGATCCAATCCTCAGGGCCTTGGGTACTAGGCACTTAGAGAAATGGAAAGTTGTTGCTCCCCATCTGTTTGGGGGAGCAAATAAGAAACTAAACACAACGATTAAAAACTGCTTTAGGAAGAGTAATGAGCCAATATACTTTAGGATGGACTCGGGCAAAACAAGAAATACCTACTATACAACTCTCTAGTGTCCACCTTTAAAAAAACATACAAAAGCAATACAACAGGAGGGCTTATTGATATCAGTGGTGGTCGAATTGTTACTGGAAGCCACATCAGGGCTCCCTGTAACAAGAGGTTAATTAGCATGTTTTACATTACAATGTGCTTCTCATGAGAGCTGAAGGCAAGGAGTTAAAATGGAAGCAAGAATGAGAGGAAATGCTTGGGTAGCAAATCTCAAATGAGTGGGTATAAATCTGCCTAGCTCCAAATTATGCTACCAAATTTAAGTTGTTTCACACACTGATGGAAATGTATATACAAATATTTCTATACAGCCGGAAAACTGAATTGAGACATTCTTCAGAGGTAGACCCCAAGGTGCTAGAAAGTGTGAAAACGATCCAGTGGGCAGCTGGGAACATACTTTTTTTTAGGAATGTCTGCAATTAGAACAATTTAAAGCTGACCTCAATTTGTAATTGACAGTGGCAACTCAAATAAAAGAAAAAAAAGAAATGCTATTGAGATGGGCAGGGTGTAAAAATGAACAGAGGCATGTAACGCTCATAGCAAACCTTATTCTGTTTGTTGCTAGAAAAGTGATAACTAGAAGATGGAAAAGGAGTTCCATACCCCATTATGGTGAGGGAAAACAGATCATAGGGCAGCTGAAGAAACTAGAGTTAAAGAAGTGGAGTATAGAAGGTTGGCAAGCTCTTCAAGAAGAGATGGGTACTTTGGGACCAAAATGGGGTGTTTTAAACCTAAAGAATTCCAAGGAAGAAAGCTATGGGAACAAAGCTTGAGAGAGTTAATGCAGTTTTATGTGGGTTAAAGGACTAGCACCACACCTCAGTAACTGTTGGAAATAAGCAGGTTTTCACAAAGATTGTCTATTTTGTTAATCTGCTACCATCCTCCACAACTTGTTTCTCTACTGAATACTGTTTTTTTGCTTGGTTAAATCTGAACTGGAGGTTTGAATAGAAGTATCCAGTGTAATTAGTGTACTGTGTTAACTACATACCATGAAAAGTTCTCTTCTAAACAGGAAAAAAAATCATAATCAGGCTGAGCCTGGCCAGAATGTATTAAGTCAGGCAATAAAAATCACATGCCTAAGTAGCATACCTCTCACCCTCAAGAGTAAGAAATCTGGACAAAGCCATAAAAAAGTGGTACAAATAGGGACAATTTTGAAATATTGCTCTTACAAACTTAGAAAGTTGACAGAACAGGTTTTGCATTAGCATGAATTTTCTAAAAGGTATGAAGTATAAAACCCAAATGTCTCCCATTACTTTCTAACTTCAGTCTTTAATGATTTGCCACTAATTTGCCAGAAAGCTACAATTTTATGAAAAATGGGCCAAACATACAAGGCAAAAACATGGACATTCTGTGAAAATCTGTACAGTTGAGAAGTATGCTTGGTAGACAACTGGCCAGCTACTGAAACAATGATGATATGCACACCATGCTTGTGTAATGGCACTGGTTGTTTTGTGCTGCTTAAATTAAATGTAGGTTTTTTTTTTTTTCAAAAACTATTAAAAAACATAATAAAGTAGGCAGGCAGACTTACCAGAAACACTGCTTCATTATACGCGTTACCCTTCAGT
This sequence comes from Protopterus annectens, assembly GCF_019279795.1. Taxonomy (NCBI): domain Eukaryota; kingdom Metazoa; phylum Chordata; order Ceratodontiformes; family Protopteridae; genus Protopterus; species Protopterus annectens. Next base: position 634,678,501 of record NC_056728.1, on the reverse strand, counting down.
GCTTCCTTTAGCTGGCGAACCATAGCTTCAACGAATTCACCCCCAAAGTTATAGTTCCTGGCATTTAACAAGCCAACCAGGGTAGTGTAAACTGTCAGCTTCTCAGGCAGCAGCCGAGCCCTATCAATGTACAAAACATTTGGCTGTTACAAGTGCATCAATTCAGACAAATAACTAGGAAAAATACTACCTTTAATAACATTAAAAAGTTAATCAAGAATAAGTTTCTCAAGCTATTAAAATGTAATTTAAATACCAAGAAGCACGCAATCTTTTAATGAGCAAAAACAGAACAACACTCAAGTCATTACAATACTTCTGACAAAAATCCAGTAGACCTGCAATTGTAGTCTTAAATGCCAAGAGCTGCAAAACTCAGTAAGAAGCAGAAGTTAAAACTGGAAGCATCTTCACTCCAATGAGCTTCGACAAGACTCCGTGTGATCACCTCATCACAGGATGACACAAACATTAAGTGCTGATTTTTGCCAGACAGCTCTGTGTCATGGTGGCATACAAGCTCAAATAATATAAGTAGTTGTCATTCCCGTTTTTCCTACAGCAAACACTAGCCTGGATTTACAACTATTTCTCCTCCTCAGTCAATAAAATTATCACTAAATTAAGTTTTTATTCTCAACATTTCAATGAAAAACTCCTTGTTCCACCTTCACCTCCTCAAATAAGCTCTCTCTCATAACTAACATTGCCTGGACTATTTTATTAATAAATGTGCTTTCTCGTCCATCAGATACAGTAAAGTCAAAGTCACTGAACAGTTTCAAAGTCCATCAATGTTAAGACAAAACAAATGAACTGGCCCACAGCAATATTAATTTGTATGTGTACCCTAGCACCTCTTAAATACATTGGAACTAGTGTAAACAAGGGCACATTCAGCCCACTCACATTGAATGAAAGAAGTCAATTAATAACTGACAATGAATTAAATTAATACATTAAACAATATTATGGCCAAAATGTTATCAATATTTTGCACACTTGTACCTCTACTTCTCCTCTGCTAACTATGACCCCAATGCATGCCACAGCTCCCTCTCACTGACCTATAGCAGTATGCAAGATATTAAGACATGAGCTATCAGTCCCACTGCACCCTCTTCTTCTCACAAAAGTTTGGTCAAAAAATAAAACAAACAATAGTAAAATCACAGGTTACACACACACCTACCTTCAACTTGTACACCCTCCAAGAAGATAAAAGCACACAATAGTCAAAACATTTATAAACAAACATGGAAAAGCAACCTGCCTGAATGATACCAATACAGCTATTACCAGCTATGTCCAAGAGAAGATTCAAACAGATTCAAGCCTAGGTAAATATAAAACACTTTCACAAAAAGATATTTCAAGAGGAAACTACATTAGTGTACAGTTTACATGCTGGTCTCCAGTCTGAGATTTTTTTTCTTATACTTACTTGACAGCTTACGTTAAAATATTAACTTAGCTTGAGAATGTAGACATTGAAATATTGTGGAGGGAGACCCACTGAATTGTTATAAAGAATTTCACCATAGCAGATAAAGCAATAAGCACCTGCCTTTCACTACTGATTTTGCCAGAAAGCGCATTTAAGACTGCATGGTGCTATGTCAGGTTTTGGATAATTATATTCACAACTTATGTTTTGTGGTTAATACAACTCCTAACCACCAACCAAATATGTGGCTCTATGTCCAGTGTGTCATTTGCAAGACTACATAACTACATTTGAGTCTTAAAAGCCCCATATCACCCAGTTACCTTTACCTTAAAAAAATCCTTCATTTCATATCCATTACCAACAATATTGCAGATGAATGCACACAGTTAAGTAAGGTGCTCAACGCACACAAGCAAATATCAAGTATCTCTCAACAGCTCAAAACAGGGAAGGAAGTCAGATAACTCCCACACCAGATTTCTGGGTTCACTTACTTCTAGCAGTCTTCAGCTGGACCTTCATCCAGCACCACCACTCTCAGTCTGGTACAGGCACATCAGCGTCTAATAAAGGTGTCTCAGTTCCCCCCAGTCTTAGCCTTCCTGAACTAGTGGCAAACAAAGCAGGTATCTTAAAGTGTCACTGCACATAAACTTCCACAGAAAAGGAAGATGTACCCAAAAATAAAAAAGAAAGCATGCAAAGGATTAGTCCAGATAAAATTACTTTAGCTAGCAGATCTAGGAGACTCCCTTGGACGTCCTCTCTGCGGGAGGAATAACGATGCCTTATTGATGTTTCAAGCAGTTTATTCAGTTAAGTAGATGGATTCAAGTGTTCTTGTTTAATGAGCCTGAGAGTTGGGCATTAACAAGAAAAAGCTTTGATGGCTTATCAATGTGGAAAAGAAAGACAGTCTGCCAATACATTTGTATACAACAATTTTAGATATTCAGGTACCTTATAGAAACTATCAGGTCTCTTAGGCGATGGAAGTTGAGAGTGAGGTACAGTAGAAGTGAATACAAAAGCATCCAGAAATGTAACTGGAGGGACAGATGCAGGTGCAGAAATGCCAACCATTAGTAAATTGCAACTTTTTTCTGCATATCAGATATTTGTCTGAATTCCAACCGAAAATGTTGCCTCATTTGAGTTATGGTTTCTCCAAAGAAGATTTCCTCTACAGATAAGTGAAGGAATAAAATATCAATTGGTTTGGGGAATAAATCTGTGAAGAGTAGGCCAGGGAAAATTCATATGAATCAGACTCTGCTTCATCTTCCTCAGAAGACTCAAGTTTTCTTTTCTGAGGGAGTAGAAAGAAGCAGGAACAGACGAACAGAAGGCAGCTTGAGTGCCAAAATTGGTCTTAAATACATCCAGAGAAAATTCCACCCACTTTTTTCCCTGGGATATCTGAGGAGGAGATGAGCATTTTCTGTTTTTTATTTCTTTTTCTTGGAAATGATGCCCACTTTAACAAATAGTGAAAGATCCAACCCCTGAAATACTTTGATCACAGACTTAAAAGTACCTCTTCCTCGAACTAATACTCCACACACAACAGAAATATGCACAGACGGTTAAGTTCAATAAACTTTGGGATATCAAGAAACTGAGGGTCTGCAAGATAATCTGGAAGTTTCAAGGAGGAATGGAAGAGGTACAGATGAACAGCCAAGTCTGGACAGAAAGGGCAGAATGAAAAACAGAAAAGCAAAACAATGCCAAAACAGAAAAGCAAAACAATGCCAAAACAAAAAAGGGGTGTGAATAAAATGAAGCATGCAGTTCCTTCAAAGGCATATTAATCATGCAGTTTAACACAATAAAGGGTGTGTGCGCACTAAAAATCTAGTGAAATACTAAAAGACTAGTAAAACCTGCTTCCAAATGAGCCATGTCAATCTTCAACTTGGGGAGTAAAAGAGCATTGCTCTTAGCCTCATCACTGAGCAATCTCAGAGTTAGAAGTTTTTGCGCTGCCAGGGTGTGTGGGGGTATAAAGGAAGGGCTTGCCCTTAAAAAAATATATAGACGATGTTTATTAATGTGTAGTAATGTGAACCCAAGACAGGTAAAGCAGATGACAGGAAGACATGGCCAGAGATGCAGGAAACTGAAATGTCAAAGAATAAAGTGAGGTCATCAAGCGGGAGATGCAGCCACAAAACAAAAGGAAACCAAGACAACAGTGCGAGAACTGCATAAATGCTGGGAAGTGTTTCTACCTCAAATGGGCATTAAGTTGTACTAAACCAGTACTAAATCAAAACAAAGGCAAAAAGTTATACTGAACTTGCTTTTTTCAGTGAAGATAAAAAGTGAGAAAGGGAATAAAACTGCATTTGCAACCAGGGAAGTATATTGCACTTTTTAAAAAAGAAATCAAACCATAGCTTCTTTGCATGGCTGCATATTCTGTTATTTGGCATCTGAGTTAGGTCACATGATGATACCTTTTTTTAACCAGGATCTGCAGCTGTGCAGTGTGGAACTTATCTGGGTGTGACATTTTAAAGTGCGTCTAATCACTGCAAAACTGACCAAGGGCAAAGATTGAAATTTTTATCTCCCTTACTCATGGGTAAAGCAATTGTATGTGGCATCCAGAATGGCAGATGTAGATTACTTTAATTTTGGTAAAACTAAACACAGTCTGAATATTATAAATTGATTACTGAAATTGAAAGGAAAAAAACTGCAAAAAAACACAGAAGGCAGATAAATACAGAAATAGCTGTTGTAGCGCAGAAATAAGAATTTACTTTTGTAAGCGAGTAATTTGCTGTCAACATACTACATTCAAAAGGCATTTTAGTTTTAAAACCATATACACCTTGCCAGTACCCACCTTCAAGCCATACTCCATTTCTAAAGAGTTAGACTAGCAAGTACATACAATCAAAATGCTAGGACATCTTATAAGGAAAGCAAGAACTCTGGTGAGGCCAGAGAAACTACTACTAAGGGGAATACTGCATCAGATTTAAAAAGAAGTTATGTCCTTACCATAACGTTCCATGTGGAGTGTTCATCTCGCCTTTGTTCTTACACATGGGTGTCAGAGCCGATCCTCGGCTCCGAGTCGGCCGCTTAGCAAAGCTTTGCATCCAGAAGAAGCTCGAGACCAACCTACCTCCCACAATCCCCTCTGCCTTTACCTCAGATCTAGTTTGCAAGAAACACCACCAGATCCAGCAATAACAATGTAATCACCTATAAAGAATACATACGTATACAAAAGGAACGCAACTAGCTCAAGCCAGTAGAACAACAGAGAGACCACTAGTGGGAAACAAACAGACCAGACTTCTAAACCGAACGTTCTTCCAGACTTGAGGGTGGGAGGGTGGGAATGTAAGAACAAAGGCGAGATGAACACTCCACATGGAACGTTATGGTAAGGACATAACTTCTTTATGTGAGAGTGTTCAATCTCGCCGCTTGTTCTTACACATGGGTAGCGTCCCTAGCTCCGTTACCCTGAGTGACTCACAGAAGAACGTTCCTGAGCACAGTGGAACCAAAAGATGCTCGGTCCCTGGAAGTCCTGTCCACTTTATAATGAGTGATGAACGTATGTGGTTTAGACCAAGTGGCGGCTGCACAAATAGTGTCCAAAGGCAGACGAGCCGCATGAGCCAAAGATGTAGAGCCAAAGATGTAGAAACTGATCTAGTAGAATGTCCCTTTGGTTTGGTGGGCAAACTTGGATTAGAAGCAGAATAAACTAAGGTAATACAATCAGTTAGCCATTTGGAAAGAGTACGCTTCGTCACTGCCAAGCCCTTTTTGTTGTCCGCAAAGGCTATAAAGAGTTGGTCTGCTTTTCTATGGTCTTTAGTTCTATCTAGGTAGAATCTGAGTTGTCTATGAACATCCAACTTGTGCAACATATATTCCAGCTTATTGTAGTGGTTTTTGAAAAATGTGGGAAGCTCAATGGACTGATTAATGTTGTTAACTGAACAAACCTTAGGGAGGAAAGAAGGGCTGGTGTGTAATGATACCCTGTCCGGGTGAAAAATTAAATATGGCTGCTTAATGGAAAGAGCTTGAAGTTCTGATACTCGTCTGGCTGAAGTGATAGCTACTAGGAAAAGAGTTTTCCAGGACAAGAACTTTAAGGAACAGGAAGAAGCTGGTTCAAAGGGTGGTAACATTAGTTGGGATAAGAGTAGATTTAGATTCCAAGGAGCTGTAGGAAACCTAACTGCTGGTCTAAGATGAAAAGACCCTTTCAAGAAGGCTTTACAAAGCCTATGAGCCATAATGGGCGCTCTGTTCTCTCCTACATGAAAGTTTGAAATAGCAGCCAACTGAACTTTTAAAGTAGCAGTGGAGGCCCCTTGATGAAACAGCATGGACAGGAACTCCAAAATCTTGTTTAGAGGGGCCACTAAGGGGTCTAAATGCTGTGCAGTCGCCCAGTAGACGAAACGTTTCCACTTACCGGTGTAAATTTTTGTAGTGGAAGCCTTATGAGAGGCTACCAGAATGTCCTGAACCGCCGTAGAGAGAAGATTAGACCTGGCTAAGTAGGGAAGCGGAGCAGCCAAGCTGCTAACTTGAGGGACAGGAGCGACGGGTGGGGAGCTCCTGACGAATGAGTCAGTAGGTCTGGCACTGGGTCCAGAATCAAGGGCTCCCGCATTTGGTGAGCTTGAAGAAAGGGGAACCAAATCTGTCGAGGTCAGAATGGGGCAATGAGAATTATAGTCCTCTCCTGGTCCTTGGCTTTCTGAAGAAATCTGGGTATCAGAGGTATAGGGGGGAAAGTGTACAGGAGACCCGGGGGCCAATCGTGAATCAGAGCGCCCCTGGGGACATCCCCTGGAGGGGGTAAACAGGGCAAAGTAGCTTCTGCATTTGGTGTTCATTGGAGACGCAAATAGATTGCAGCAAGGCTGGCCCCACTTGCGGAAGATTCTTTCCACCACTATCTGGTTGAGGGACCACTCGTGAGGTAACAGGATGGCTCTGCTCAATCTGTCCGCTATGATGTTGGATAACCCCGGGATGTGCGTTGCTATCAGAAAGCGACCTGTGGATTCTGCCCATTGCCAAATTCTCATGGCTTTTCTGCACAACTGGTAAGATCTGGTTCCTCCTTGTTTGTTTATGTACCAAACTACGGACATGTTGTCCGTCTGAACTGCAATGGTCCCTAGAGGTAGAAGGGGGGAGAAGTGTTGCAATGCTAGAAACACTGCCCTCATCTCTAGAACATTGATGTGCCGGTTGTACTCTAAACTGGTCCATTCACCTTGGACTGTCTGTCCCTGAAAAATGCCCCCCCACCCTATCAGGGAAGCGTCCATGGTCACTGTGGCAGACGGTGTGGGTAACACAAACGGTCGGCCGCTGATGAAACTGAGACCCTGTAACCACCAGGACAGGTGTGCTTTGCAGGTGTTCGTAATGTGAATCTCGTGTGTCAGTGGTAACTGTTGGAACGACCACTGTGCGAACAGCAGCCATTGGAGAACTCTCATGTGTAGCCTCCCCATGGGAACTGCAATGAGGGAAGCTGACATGAGTCCCAAGACTTTCAGGACTAGTTTGGCTGTAGATATTTTGGACAATAAGAGGAGAGAAACGTGTTCTTGTAGGGAAGCTATTCTTGCGGAAGGGAGTTTTAGTAGCAAAGAACGGGTATCTAGATCTGCCCCTATAAATGAAATATGCTGCGAGGGCTGTAACGCAGATTTTTCGAAATTTATCGAAATCCCTAGCTGAACACAAAGGCTGAGTGTGTAGTCCCTGGCCTGTATCAGTTGACGCTCGGTGGTGGCAGAAAGGAGCCAGTCGTCCAGATACGGAAACAACTGGAATCCTAGGCGTCTCAAGTGAGACGCTACCACTGCCATGCATTTGGTGAAAACCCTGGGGGCTGAGGTTAGACCAAAAGGCAGGGCCCGAAACTGAAAGTGGCTGGCTCCCAGCAGGAAGCGCAGGTTATCTCTGGACGCTCTGGCCATTTTGATGTGGTAGTAGGCATCCCTGAGATCTATTGAGCACATCCAGTCGTCCTTCTGTAAGAACGGAAGGATCGATTGAAGCGTGACCATCCGAAACTTTTCTTTCTTCACATACGTATTTAGATTGCTTAGGTCCAGAATTGGCCTCCAGTCCCCTGTCTTTTTTGGAACTAAAAAGAACCTTGAGTAAGTTCCGGATCCTCTTTGGTCCGCCGGGACTGGTTGGATGACTCTTTTTCTAGCAGCTTTGAGATTTCTATAGCTGCAGGTTCTCGCAGATGGGGTGGTACATCTGGGAATCTTTTTTGTGGTAATGGGGGAATAGAAAAGGAATTTTGTAACCTCTGGTAATAATGCTTTTTACCCATTTGTCTGAAGTAAGGTTTTGCCAGGCCTGAGGGTATAAAGCTAAGCGTCCCCCGACTGCCTCCAGAGCAGGACAGTCGGACCTTCTCTCAGGAGTGCTGGAAAGGCTTCCCAGGGATGGTATCCCTGTCGCCTTGGTTCTGCGGACCCCCTCTGCCGCCAGGGCGGCGTCTTCCACTTCTGCCCCCCCCCCTGCCTCTGGAGGGGGCATCACCCTGTGTGCCTGGGAAAGAACCCTGGGGTTTACGAAACCACGTCTTTCCACCTCGTTGCCCCTTGGAGTACGGTCTGGATGGGGTGGAAAAACGGACTCCGACAGCAGACAGAGTCCTTCCCTCCTGCTCACACCGGGTCAGGGTCTCCTTTACTTTGGGGCCAAAAAGAGTGGCACCATCAAAAGGGGCGTTAGTAAAGGAAGACTTGAAGGCTTCCGCAAAGGAGCACAGGCACATCCAGGATTGTCTACGAAGAGCAATCGCTGAAGCTGCAGCCCTACTCGACCCTTCGGCCGCATATGAGATGAGCCTCATGGACGAGTTCACAATAGATGTAAGGGTATTGAGCTGTGCTGTAACCTTATCCGAGACAGCAGCATCTGTACTACCCTGGAGGGTATCTCCCAACTCTTTGACTAGATCCCTCTGTAATCTTGTAAAGTGTGTCAAGTAGTTCAGCGATCGCATGGAAAAAGAAAAAGTTGCTGAGCTGAAAATGCGCTTCCCATATCTGTCCATGGTCCTAGAGTCTCTGTTAGGAGGATGAACAGACGAGGAAGATTTGGACATCTCCTTTTTCGTGGCAGCTGCCACCACCATAGCGTCCACTGGAACTCCCTTAGTGAGGTAGGACTTATCCTGAGGGGCAGTTATATACTTGTTAGGCTTCCTGGGAACTGGCTCCACTGTGTCATGTGCCTCCCATGCCCTTCGAGCAATTAATTCCATTAACTTGAAGGGCGGAGTGACCCAGGAGGAAGAAGGGCGAGCACCAAATGCCTTCAGCAGAACCGACTAATCCTCAGAAGGGGGTAGGGCCTGCCAATTACCTCTCTGTTTCAGGATCTCCAGGATGTCAGAAAAGGAGACATCCTCCGAAGGTGATTTTGGGGACCCCTCTGACTCATCCAAGTCAGTATCCGATGTTAAGGATTCTTGTGGAGAATCTAAGTGACTCCCTCTTGCACAATCTTTTTCTCGGAAAGTCATTGGGGGAGCATCCGATGAAGCCTCCGAGGAAGAAGGGGCTCCCTCTGGGAGTGGCTGAGACACTGGTGCTAGACGCTTTTGTGTAGTCGTGGGTGCAGAAGAAGACAATGGACCTTTATGGGAGGGAGAAGTTGCTTCTGCTAAAGTGGTTGTCTGAGAAGACAATACCTTCCTCATAAGGTCGAAGGCCCCTGGACCCCGAGCCGAGGAATCCCCCGGTTCCGAAGACCGCTGAGGTATCTCCGATGCGGAAGCCAAGGGCATCGACCCCGAGGACGGAGCCGAAGTGATCCGTGCCGAGGTGCCGAAGGGGAGAGTCGGCACCGAAACATCGGTTCGACTCTCGGTCCCGGAACCAAGGATAGATAGTCGGCTCCGCGAGTCCAGTAATGGTTCCAACGGAGTCTGGGTCAACTGTGCCGACCGAGAAAGGGACGGTTCCGGCACCAAGGACTCCACTATCATCAGATCAACGTCTCCTGGTTCCGAAGGCTGAGTAGACCTCAGAGGAGGATCAGATGGAGATAAAGGAAGGCCTTCGAGTCTCAACACCAATTGAGAGGAGACTGCAATGAGTTTGGACAGGTCCATGTTCTCCATTAACTTCTGCACCACACGATCTACGTCTGTGTCGGAGAGGGGCCTGGAAGATCGAATCGAAGGAATCGAGGATGGTGCCGACCTCAACAGAGCAGGAGGTGGAAGCTCCGTCACCGGTTCCAAGACTCGAGGCTCGGCGACAGATAGAAGTTCGACACTCGGCCCCGAAGTCTGTGGAACCGGTGAACGAACCTTAAACGAAGAACTCGGAGCCGATGACATGGGCTCCGATGTCTTCGACTCCTTCGAGGATTTAGACGCCTGGTCTGACTTGTCAAGAGCTTCCTGGAAGGCAGGCTTCAAAAGACCTCTATCCATAAGCTTCCTGCGCCTATCTGTCACGACCCTTCCACTAAAGGAATGACAAATAGAACAGTCTTCCTGTAGATGGAGAGGGCCAAGACAGTAGACACAGGAGCTATGGTTGTCGGTGACAGACATCTTCTGCCCACACTGACACCTCTTAAATCCTGACTTAGCTTTCTCAGACATTCTGTAAGAAAAGTACTGTACACTATCACAAAACACAGACTCCTTCGAGGATTTGTCAAAATAGGTTAGTAAGTCACAGCAATAATATTGCAAGTATCAAATTCTAAGTTTAGTAGTAGGAGGGGTAGGCCCTAAGGTAAAACTAAACTATACATATATATATATATATATATATATATATATAATAGAAAAAGGATGACCACACCACACACACGCCCACACTAAAAATGTATGTCAAGAATACTAAAAATTTTCAAGAAAATTTTTTAAGAAAAAAAGTTAGCTTATCTTCCCAGTTGGTCAGAGCTCTTCAGAAACGATGCGATCGGTTGCAGCGGCAAACTAGATCTGAGGTAAAGGCAGAGGGGATTGTGGGAGGTAGGTTGGTCTCGAGCTTCTTCTGGATGCAAAGCTTTGCTAAGCGGCCGACTCGGAGCCGAGGATCGGCTCCGACACCCATGTGTAAGAACAAGCGGCGAGATTGAACACTCACGTCTATAGTTAAGCTTCCAGCTGTTACAGACATCATATGCTGGGCAAGTCTATTAGGGTCATGAGAGGCACACTTTCAACTATCATGAGCAAACCTTAATTTGCCCGGGAACAAGAGGAGAAGCAGGTGACATCATCTGACGACACCCCAGTACATGTTCTAACAAGTAATGACTGACAGCACCCTATGCACATGCCAATATCTATGGATGCAGGCAATCACATGGGAAAAGGAGCACAGGCGAGTGCCATGCATCTAAGAGAGATTGGTAATGTGGCCACTTCTGAAAACATAACGCTATGTGGTAGTGAAAAGGCAAACAGAGCCACAATTTTCAGTAGGTACAAGACTTCCTCTGACATTTACTTTGTAGGAAAACACCTTCTGATATTGAGTATAAAGCTGAGGCACAGCTGTCAAAAAGTACTGGAATGTCTGCTGGGAGAATTTAGAAGTATAAAGACAGCTAATGCATGCAGGCCCTGCTTCACACTTTGGGCTGGACTTGCAAAGAAGTCTGATGCTGCTGTACAGCAGATATGGCAGCTTACTTCGCTAGGGCTGCCTCTTTCTGTCCTGGTACAAATGGAAAGCTAACTCTTTATGCAAGTTTTGGTAGAAAGACCATCAGAAAAAATACTACAAGCAGATATGTTATGATTAGGCCCTAAACAAAGTACCACAGCTTTTACATTTGCACACTAACTTTTTTCCTGGGTAGGCATTTCATTCATCCATAATTTATATTGCTAAATACCTAACTACAATAATATCAGATTAACAGTAATTATCCTCAAAGAGATACGGATCTGCTCAGACTAGAAAAATAAGCCTATTTTGACACTAGACTGAAAAGCTAATGCAATTAACACAGCACACACCACTTGTGGCAAGAGAAGAACTAAAGATGGTATGGGCTGAAATCATCTTGACACGTTGTTGACTTTCAAGGCAAGATGGAATCAGGCTAGTCATCTGGGGGTGCTCAACTCTGCATGCAGCAGAGACTCCTACTGTTACAACTCAAGCAGATTTTAAGAAAAAGAGCATCGACATCCACCCTCCAGGATCAGGTCGAAGGGATTCCTTTGCAATAGTAGGGAAACTGCTAGTTTGTTGAAGTGAACAGACCCATGTCTGGAATCTGTCCAACAAAAGGAGCATCTCTTAGATCATTTTCAGTTTTCATAGATTGCATTCCTCAGATTGATTCTATTGAGTGATGGGGGATGTATACTACTCTGAGCTTTATATCTGCTCAAAGTCTAATCTCAGACTTGCACTGCTAGTCTGCACAATAGGTAGGAATGCCTTCTACCCTACTTGAGTACCACAACATTCTATTTTCAGTTGTGGTTAGCAGCAGCACCCCCAGCTTCTACACCTTGCTAGAAGTGTAAATGGCTGGGATAACCACTTGCATTGCCCTCAGACTGATCTGCAGCTTCCTCTGCAAAAAAGCCCACTTGCCCTGGACCTTTAGATTGTTTGCATACCCCCCCCCCCCTCCAGTAGGTCCAAGACACTAGCTGATGGTGACAAGCTTGGCTCAGGTGGTGCAAAAGGCAGTTACTTGTTCTTTGTTACCTGCTCTGCCCATCCAGTGAACACTTCCTGGATACACAAAAAAATCTCAGGGAACTTGCCCAGGTAGTGCTGGTACAGACTCCAAGCAGCACCCAGGAGCCACTAGCTCCTCCTCATGTCGCTTGTTAGTAGTCCCACCAGGACAATGCTGTATTTCACGTGGATTTCAGGATTGCCCTTGAAGTTCTGCTGGTCAGCCAATGGAAGGTTTCCAAAAAGATGGCTTTCTCCTCTACCAAATGTATTTTAATTCTACCATGTTCAGGGTTACCACTATAGACTTTAGCTATAGTTAAGGCTAGGGTTGATTTGGGGAGACCGAGAAAAAAACAGTATCTGGAGACACACCCTAGGGATCTCCAGCTTCTCTTGGAAGTCTCACTCCACGAAGGGCTGAAGGAGGCAGTCATCCACATAAATGTAAATATTTATTTTACATTTGTTGACCGGGTTGGTCCAACTGAGCATTTGGCTCATTTTCAGTGGAGACCCGGGGAGAACAGCTCCACAGCGAGTTTATAAATTTTACATATGACAGTTAAGAATTCATACTTGCAACTAAACAAACAGATATAAGATAACATTTACAATACATTGTACAGAGAAACACTCCAGTCCAATGTCATCAAGGAATAATGTGTTCATAATTCCTGTTAGGTTATATACAGTACAAGTACAAACGAAATAGCAAGGGGATGAGGTACTTATGCAGTGGGACAGAGGAATAAAAGTTAATTATAATTGACAGGGGAGGAGAGGAAAAAGATGGAGAAGGAATAGAAGGGAAGCATAGAGAGAGAAAATGGTCAATATAGGAAAAAGAGGGCTGATAGATGGGGAGGTAATTAGAAATAGGGGGTAGAGTAGTTTCAGGGAGGATGACTACAGTGACAAGACCATTTGTTTGTTAGGTATCTTCGAGTGGCTAGCTTGAAATGCTTGGTATGGTCAAGGGACATAATTACTTGGGGGAGTTTGTTCCAAGTTGCAGCAGGGTTAGTTATAGCGTAAACATCCTGTTTTGGTTTTGAGTTTATAAATCTGAAGCAAGTCTTGGTCTGATCTACGTAGTGTCCTGGTTGGAGAATATTTAGATATAATAGATAGAAGGCTAGGACAGAAAGATTTTAGATAGAGGAGAGAGTGGACAATTTGTAGTTGATGTAGTAGGAGCAAATGAGGGAATTCAAACCAGTCCATCTGTTTAAGGGATAAGCAATGGTGAGATTTATAGGTTTGGTTTGCAGCGAATCTGGCCACTTTATTATAGGTTATTTCCAATTTTGTAATGAGTGCGGTGTTAAGGTTTGCGAATAATTGACCACTATAAAAAAGGGTGGAATATAAATCTCCCTTTGCCCTTAGGTAGGTTACAGAAGGGACTTTTGTGTACACTCTGACCACCACAAAGAAACCAAATACAAGAACAAGCTGGTAAAAGTAGTTGCCCTTCCCTGAACCTGACATACTGTCAATACTCCACATAAATCACAATGAAAAGATGACGAGGAGTAATAAGAGGGAACTTATAGGGTAAGCATCTTGAATTCTGGAATGTTCAAAAATCGGATGAGTCTACAGAAATCCAAAACCTGTGTCCAAAGCTCATCCGTTCTGGGTACCAGAAACGGCCAGCATTATAAACCAGACCATTATCCTCTATAGCCATGTATACTGCCTGAGACCCGAACCCACAGCAACTGCCCATCATAACCATAGTTAACCTGCTCCTTTCATCTTACAGAGTAACTTGGGCAAACCTGGTAATCTGAGTTCAAGGATTCATCCTACACATTCTCAACAGAGTCTGTTTGTCTAAGGCCTTTGCCCTGGTATAAGGTGATGACAGTTAACAGTCCTAAAAGTGAAGGTGGCTGAGATACAGATGCTTCCAGCTATCAAGAACACTGCTGTTCCTATCAATGGATACAGTTCTGGAGCTTAAAAAACAGCTTTGCACCTCTCTCTATACACTGGAGCACAAATGCAGGGTCTACCAACTGCTCACTTTTAAATACTGAAAAGTTTACTGAATGTTGTAGACTCAGTCACGTTTACTCAGCCAGGAGATAAGAGACTGGTTCTAGCAAAGCCACCAAAAAAGTCCTTAAAAGCTTAAGACACTAAGGACTGCAGTGGGTTTTGCTTCTTGTACAAGTCTAAAAGGTCACCATCTCCTGTTGGAATCTGATAACTTTCATGTCCCAATTTAAAGTGGTGTCATTAAGAAGAGTTTTTCTTTTGTCAAAGGAAACAACCTTCCAGTGGCAACCCTAATAAGGTTTTCACATCATCCAAGATGCACCTGAGAGAGAAGAAAGTACAGTTTTGTACCTACCATAAATGTAGATGTCCGATAGGTATGCATCTGCAGTCCTTACATATGGGTTGTCCTGCCTCAGGCAGCCCTTCGGTCGGCCAGATTCCAAAGTCTGGGTCCGGCGTCGGCTGATGTTGCCCCTTTCCCCGACGTCAGAGCGTCTGGGGTATAAAAGCGTCAGCCGACGCCATCTGAGGTAAACACGGTCCGGATGAAAGACCAAGTAAGGAGGTTTAGCTGATAATGCTTGGAGCTCTGAAACTCTCTTGGCCGAAGTAATGGCTACTAAGAAGGCAGTCTTGAACGACAAGAATTTCAGATCTACCGTAGCTGCCGGTTCGAAGGGGGGGGGGGGGTGGTCAAGGCCTGGAGAACTAAGGAAAGGTCCCAAGGAAGAACCGCTTGTTTTATAGGGAGCCTGAGAAGAAAAGCACCTTTAAGGAAAATTTTACACAACTTGGCCGACATCAGTGGATTGGAGTCATGACCAATGTGAAATTGCCGCAAGTTGTACTTTGACCGTGGAACTGCTGGCACCATCGTTAAAAAGAGTGGTTAAGAAATCAAGCACTAAAGGGAGAGGAACTGTGAAGGGGTTTAGGCCTTGCCGCTCCGCCCACAAAGAAAACAGTTTCCACTTGCTACGGTAGACTTTCCTAGTGGATGGTTTATGAGCTGCCACCAAGATCGCCTTAACAGGGGACGAAATACCGGGAGTCCTGATCAAGAGTGGAACTGGTGCAGCCAAGCGGTCAGCTTCAGGTTGTCCAGGTTCGGAGGAGATAAGCGGGATGGATGAGATATCAGATCCGGAATGGGATCTAGAATCCAAGGAGGATTCACAGAGTGAGACCTTAGGAAGGGGAACCAGATCTGTCGAGGCCAAAACGGAGCAATGAGAATCATTCTGCACCCCAACCGAGAGGCTTTCTGAAGAACTTGGAGCATCAGAGGCAAGGGGGGATAAAGTACAGTTTTGTACCTACCATAAATGTAGATGTCCGAACTGGATAGCATCTGCAGTCATAACAACTGGGTTGTCCTGTCGTCAGGCAGCCCTTCGGTCAGCCGGATTCCAAAGTCCGGGTCCGGCTTCGGCTGATGTCGCACTTCACCCGACGTCATCTCTGCTGGTCTTCGGGTATAAAGGCATCAGCCAACGCCATTTTCCTCAGTCTTTCTTGCCCCAGATGCCAGTTGCCCTCTTGGAAGGCTAAATTTTGGATAAAGGCCAATGTTTCCAAAAAGATAGAAGGCAAACACAACAAATAAGCATGTATGTACATATATACAAACAAATACACCATAAGAGACTCCCCCCCCCCCCCAGCTAGCTATTAGGAGGGTAAATACCCTAGGAGTACCTCAGAGGGGAAGGAGGGAGGGTAATCCTGACTGCAGATGCTATCCAGTTCGGACATCTACATTTATGGTAGGTACAAAACTGTACTATGTCCTTCATGGATGCATCTGCAGTCATAACAACTGGGTAGAATACCATAGCCAACTAGGGGAGGAGGAAGAAAAAATGATGGTGTGGTTAGGATCCCTTGCAGTACAGCAGTGGCAAACCCTGCTCGGGATCTAGAATACAGAGGTAAATTATAATGCTTGGCAAATGTATGCACGGAGGTCCAAGTAGCTGCCTCAATAATGTCCTTGGTTGCCACTCCTCGTAAGAAAGCTGTGGTAGTGGCTGTAGCCCTTGTAGAATGAGGCCTTATGTTCTGTGGAATTGGTTTTCCATGGTAGGAGTAACAGAATCATATGCAATTTCCTATCCATTTGGAGATTGTCTGTTTGGAAATTGCTTTTCCTTCCCTTCCTGTTGCATAGGCTACAAAAAGCTGGTCAGTTTTTCTGTTACTTTTGGTTCTGTCCAGGTAGTAGCGTAGCTGTCTATGTACATCCAAGGTATGCAGCATTCTTTCCCCTCTGTTTTGTGGATTGGGGAAGAAGGTAGGTAGGTGGATTGCCTGGTTTAAGGACACTCTGGATACCACCTTAGGCATAAATGTAGGATTAGTTCTCATGGACACCCTATCTTGATGAAAGATTAGGAAGGGTTGCACTGCCATTAAGGCCTGAAGTTCAGAAACCCTCCTTGCTGTGGTAATTGCCAGTAGGAAAGCAGTTTTCCATGACAGGTGCTGTAGATCTGCTGTTGCTGCTGGTTCAAACGGAGGGAGTGTCAACTTTTCTAGCACAAAGTTCAAGTTCCATGCTGGCAATGGTGGTTTCCTAGGAGGTTTTACATTCTTGATCCCTCTGAGGAACTGCCTGAGTAGAGGATGTGAAAAGACAGGTGGATCAAAGCTGTATTCTGCTGAAATAGCTGATGCATGTATCTTGATGGAGGAATAGGACAGGCCTGTATGTAGAAGCTCTGCCAAATACTCCAGAATGTTAGCAATATCTATATTCGACACATCCTTTCCTCTTTCAGCACTCCAAATGACAAACCTTTTCCATTTTCCTGCATAGTTCCTTCTTGTTGAAGGTCTGCGGGCTTCAAAGATAATGTCTTTAACCCTTTGGGAAAGATCTGGATTAGTTGCTGCTATGTGATGTTCCAGGCAGTCAGTTGCAAAGTTTTTAGGTTTGGATGCATGATGCTGTAGCTGTTCTGAGTTAACATCAAAGGCATCAGGGGTATTGACCACATTTTCTCCCGAGACATGCTCCTCAGCAATGGGTACCAGTGTTGTCTTGGCCAGTTCGGAGCTATCAGGATTATCCTTGGGCGTTCCTCCTGGATTTTTAGTATTACCCTGTGTATCAAGGAAGAGGTGGAAATGCATATGCTATCAGATCTTTCCAGCTGAAGGAGAGCGAATCCACCTTCCATGCAAGTGGGTGGAATGTCCTTGTGCAGAATTTTTTGAGCTGGTGATTGAGAGGGAAGCGAATAGATCTATTTGTGGCATTCCCCATTTCTTTGTGATGGTCTTGAAGATGTCCGGGTGTAGCATCCATTCGTGAGCATCCGAGGTGGTTCTGCTTAACATGTCTGCTAGAGTGTTCTCCTTTCCCGGTACAAATATTGCCTGTAACTGGATGTTGTAGCTGAGTGCCAGATTCCAAAGGTCCAAAGTCATTCTGCATAGGGGGTATGAATGAGTGCCTCCCTGTTTCTTGATGTACCACATGACTCTGGTGTTGTCTGTCCTTATCATCAAATGACCTTCTTTGAGGAATGGTCTGAATTTTTGGATTGCCAGTTTTACTGCCAGCATTTCTTTTTGGTTGATGTGCAGGTGCAGCTGGTCCTGGGTCCACAATCCTTGTACGCATTTGTCCAGCATGTGTGCCCCCCATCCTAGGTCTGAGGCGTCTGTTGTGATGGTTTGGCTTGCTCGAAAGTTGTGGAAGGGTAGGCCTGGGTTTGACTGGCATGCTTGAGCCCACCATAGGAACTCCTGTTTTAGGCATGGGATTAGTGGTATTTCCGCTTCTAGGCTGTGCCTGTGTTGGGACCATAAATTCTTTAGGTACCACTGTAGTTTTCTCATATGCAGTCTGGCATGTGGGACCAAGATTATGCATGATGCCATGAAGCCCAAGGCCTGCAGAACTTTTCTTGCTGTTAGTTTGTTCCATTTTGTTAATGCCAAGAAGTAAAGAGGGAGTTCTTTCTGTTTTTCTGCAGTTAGGAATGCCATTTGTCTTACTGTGTCCAATTCCGCGCCCAAGAATGTTCTTGTTTGGGATGGTATCAGCCTTGACTTTTGTAAATTGACTGTGTATCCCAGGGCTTGTAGCAAGTAAATGACCCTTTGTAAATCTGTTGTCAGCTTGCTTTTGTTGTCCGCTTGTAGCGGGCAGTCTAGGTATGAATAAATTTGGATTCCCTGTAGTCTGCAGTGGGCGATTACTGATGCCAGGCATTTTGTGAATACTCTGGGCGCAGTAGACAAGCCAAAGGGCAATGCTGAGAATTGATAATGCTCTGATCCTGCAAAAAATCTGAGGTATCTTCTGCAATTTGGTCGAATGGGGACGTGCAGGTATGCCTCCTTGAGATCTAGAGTTACCAGCCAACACTCCTTGCCCAGCATGGGAAGAAGTTGCTGTAGGGTCAGCATTTTGAATTTTGGGACAATGATATATGTGTTTAAGATGGACAGGTCTAGAATAGGTCTCCAACTTTTTTCTTTTCTTGGTACTAGGAAGAGTCTGGAGTAGAATCCTTTGCCCTGTTCTGTTACTGGTACGCTTTTCCACAGCTCTCATCTTCGTTAATTGCATTATCTGCTGTAGAGCTTCTATTTTTTGATTTGGAGGCAGGTTTGGCATTCCTCTTTTGACTGGTAAGGTGTGGAAGTGGAACCGGTAGCCTTGGTCTATGGTTTGCAAAATCCACTTGTCTTTTGTGATGTAGTGCCAATTTTTTGAAAATAAGGCTAACTTTCCGCCTAATGGTGCTGCTATTTGCTCCCTGGTAGGCGGAGTTAGAGCCAAGTCACTGTGATTGTCCTGTTGCAGTGGTTGTGGTTGTGTCTGTGCCTCTGTTATTACCTTGCCACTGTCGTCCTCTGTAGGCACCTCCTCTGGATTGATTTCTGCCTCTGGAGCGTCTATTCCTGCCCCTTTGGGATCTTGTGGAGTCAGGAAAGGACCAATTTTGGCAGGCCAGTTCCTGCTAAACCTTGGGGCTGAACCTGTAAGAAATCTTTAACTGTTTGTACAGATTTTGCCTTTTCTTCCATTTTCTTCATTACCTGCTGGGCAGGTGTACCAAATAAACTGGCCTTATCCATAGGAGCATCTAATAGTTTAGCTTTAACATGATCCGGTAAGACCTGCTCTTTCAACCATGCATGTCTTCTTATCACTGTGCCAGTCATGGCTGATCTAAATGAAGCCTCCAGTGCATCATAGCCACATTTTAAGGAATGGTTGCTAACCTGTTGTATGTTATTCACCATTTCTAATACATATTTCTTATCTATAGATTCATCAGAGGATAGTTTTTTAGTTAACTGATCAAGCATAAACTCTTGGTATTGTATCATGTGAAACTGACAGTTTAAAGCTCTAGCTGAGAGAGTAGCAGAAGTGTAAACTTTTTACCCCATCTGTCTAAGGACCTGGATTCCCTTTCTGAAGGTATAGGGTTTTGCTGTGGTCGAGGCTACTGCCTTAGGCCCCTGGGAAATAGTTTCGGGTCTGCCAGAGGGGCCTTGTATAGGTGGTGATGAGTGTCTGGTACCCTGTAAAATCTATCAGGTTTGGCAGGGGCTGGAGGTAAAGAATCAGGAGCAGTGCAGACATCATTAAATGCATCATCCACAACAGGCAAAACAGGAGGAATAGCTAAGGGCCTATGTTGTGGTAAGTGCAGAAAAGTCCTAAGCCTTTTCCTAGAATCTGAAAAGTCTTGTCCCTGCCATTGGAATTGCTCTCTCATGGCATGTAAGGTTTCCCCAAAGGAAAATTCCTCTGGTGGGGAGGCAGCTGGAATGGATTCTTCAGCATCAGAGTCTTCATAAGTAGAGAAGGATCCTCTGGCTGATCTGTAATGTCGGAGTCATCCAGAATCATCAGAGGACACTGGCTCGGGGGCTCTGTCCTAGGTCTCTTTCTGGGGCTGAGAGGCACTGTCTGGGTGAGATTGGGATCCCCTAATTAAGGATATTAAATCTTCTGCCAGAGTAAGCATTTGTGAACTGGAAGTGGGCCTGTGTGAGGGAGGTTTTACAGGCACTGACTTAGCAGATTTGGCTGCTTTAGCCCTGGCAAAGGCCTTGATAGACATGGCTGCAGGGGGTCTAGCAGCACCACGTGCTGGGGTTGAGACATCCAAAGGGATGGTGTCTGATAACTCACTAGAAGCCACAGTTGTAGGCAAAATTTCTGAGGCCGATTCAGGTAAAGTAGCGGGAGCCTCAGTAGTAGTCATGGATTCGGCTGAAGATTGACCAGTTTTCTCGGTTTCGGCCGAAACAGAGACACTCGCGGCTTGCTTAACCGTGGTTTCGGCCAAAACCGCGAGTGTCGGTCTTTTTCCTTGTGTTTTTTAACAATTTGGGTAGTCGGAGGATCCGACGGCATAATGTACGCAAAGTCTGAGCCGAAAAACTGTTCAGCAAACTCCGACCGACGCCTTAGCGTTCGGTTGAAGGAAGCACAGGCCGAACAGGCTGCTACGTCGTGGTCTGGGCCTAAGCAAGGCAGACAGTAAGAGTGGAAATCTTTATGAGGTATTTGTTTCCCACAAGTTAAACAGTTATTGACTTTTTCTGACATCGGCTGAGGCAAGAAAGAGTCCCCAACGGGGTACTTAGCTTTTTAGAAGTCTTCGAAGTAGTATTCGGTAGTAGTAATCTCTGGATCTGACCGACCGGCACTTGCGAACAGCTTCTGCTTGCGCCACGGCAAGAAAGACTGAGGAAAATGGCGTCGGCTGATGCCTTTATACCCGAAGACCAGCAGAGATGACGTCGGGTGAAGTGCGACATCGGCTTCGCCCAGACTTTGGAATCCGGCCGACCGAAGGGCTGCCTGACGACAGGACAACCCAGTTGTTATGACTACAGATGCATCCATGAAGGACATGCATAAAGAATACCGGGTGGCCAAGCATGCACCAGAGCGTCTCTTGGAGAACCTCCTGGAGGAGGTATCAGAGCAAAAAAACTGTCGCACTTGGTGTTTGAGGGAGAGGCAAAAAGATCGCAAGAAGGAGTTCCCCACCGTGCGAATATGCGTTCTGCTACTTGAGTATTGAGACCACTCGTAAGGGGTGAGAATGGTGCGACTGAGCTTGTCCGCCAGGATGTTGGACCGACCCGGAATGTGCGTTGCTATGAGAAAGCGGTTGGTGGAGATTGCCCATTCCCAAACTCTCATGGCTTCTCGACAAAGAGGGTAAGACCTGGTTCCTCCTTGCTTGTTGATATACCAGACAACCGACATGTTGTCCGATTGAATCGCAATTGTTCCCAAGGGAAGAAAGGCCTGAAGTGCTAGCAACGCTAAGAGCACTGCTCTCATCTCTAGAACGTTGATATGCAGTAAGGTCTCTGAATCGTTCCACGTGCCTTGGACGGTCCGGCCTGCAAAATGCCCCCCCCCCTACCCGAGGCGGGAGGCGTCCGTGGTCACCGTGGTGAGAGGGGGATAAGCACAAAATGGGCGGCCTCCGTGGAGATCTGGAGAATGAAGCCACCACAGGAGGGACCGCTTGCAAGCCTTGCTGATCGAAATGGGATGATGCATAGGAAGAGCAAGATACGACCACTGTACTAGGAGTGTCCACTGGAGGATGCGCATATTGAACCTGGCGAGAGGAAGAAGTGCTATAGCAGCCGCCATGAACCCTAGAGCCCTCAGGACCAACTCCGCCGGAACTGAGCTTGAGTGGAGAATGGCCCGCACCTGGAGTTGCAGATTTTGAACTCTGTCCGCAGTGAGGAAGGCTTTTAAACTCCTTGTGTCTATAACCTGGCACCTATAAAATCTATGAACTGCGTGGGTGCTAGGTTGGATTTTTTTTGTATTTATAGTGATGCCCAGATTGGGAGCAAGATGGAGAAAGGAGTCTCGCGCCAATAGTAGTAGATGCCTTGTTGGGGCGGTAAGGAGCCAGTCGTCCAGGTAGGGAAAGACCTGTACCCCCTGAAGCCTCAGGTGGGCCGCTAGCACTGCTAATACTTTGGTGAACACCCTGGGGGCTGTGGTGAGACCAAAGGGAAGGACCCGGAACTGGTAGTGACTGGCTCCCAGCCAGAAGCGGAGAAACCTCCTGGAGCGCCTGTCCATTAGTATATGGTAGTACGCATCCTTGAGGTCTATGGAGCACATCCATTGATTTTCTCCCAGAAGGGGGAGAATAGATTGCAGAGTGACCATTCGGAACTTCTCCTTGGGAACTGCCAGGTTCAAGAGAGAAAGGTCTAAAATTGGTCTTAGATCCCCGTCTTTTGGCACTAAAAAGAACCTGGAGTAGAACCCTGATCCGATCTGGTCTGGGGGGACGGGCTGGATGGCTCTTCTTTAGCAGATGGCCAATTTCTGCCAAAGCGGCCTCCCACTGACCGGTTGGAATGTCGGGGAGGGACTTCAATTTTGGCAAGTGACGAAAGGGGATACGGTATCCTCTGGATATGATCTGGAGAACCCAGCGGTCTGATGTTATGGACTCCCATGCCACTAGGTGCTCCGAAAAACGTCCCCCGACTGCCTCCAGAGTGGAGCAGCCGGGCAACCCCTCAGGGTTGCTGCGCGGCCCGTTCAGAGAAGGGTTCTCTGGACCCAAAGTCCCTGGGAGCCCCTCTGCCTCTAGGGCGGCGTCCTCCCTGTCCTCCTCTGCCACGGAAGGACTGGTTGTCCAGAGCAGGCTGGGATTGCTGCGACTTCTGGAACCACATCTTCTTCTGACCCTTTTGGTTCCTAGAATAGGGCCTCTGGGGTGCAGAGAAGCGGATTCCAACGGCAGACAGCGTCTTCCCGTCCTTCTCGCTCTGGGTCAAAGTGTCGCGAACAGTTTTGCCAAAGAGGGCAGAACCATCGAAGGGGACATTCGCAAATGACGCTTTGAAGGGCTCTGAGAAATTGCAATGACGGAGCCAGGCCTGACGTCTAGTAACTAGACCTGCCCCTGCGGCTCTAGCGGCGCCTTCCGTAGCATGGGAGAGTAGCCGCATAGAGGTATTGGTAACGGACCTGAGAGTGGCCATGCGGGTGGAGTGCAGCACTTTGTCCTCTTCTGACATGGACTCTGGGGGGGGATGCAGCGTATTCTTTAATAAGATCGCGCTGCATCCTAATCACATGTGCCAGATAGTTAAGCGCCCTTACCGAGAAGGTCGCTGAACTAAACATCCGCTTCCCCAAGCGGTCCATCATCCGAGACTCCTTGCTCGGGGGATGGACTGAGGGACTCTCCTGAGCAAGTTCCCTCTTGGTGGCCGCCGCCAACATGGCATCTACCGGAGGCCCCTTACTCCAATGGGCACGGTCAGCCGGGGGACTGAGGATCCGGTCGGGCCTTTTAGGGACTGGCTCCACGGTGTCCGGTTCCTTCCACGCCCTGGTGGTAATGAGGTCCACCAGGGGGTCGGCAGGAGGGGACACCCAAGAGGTAGACGGGCCCGCTTCAAATGCCACCAAGAACACGGACTCGTCCGAGGAAGACTTGGGGGCAGACCACCCCCCCCCTTATGCGGAGCATTTCCATGA
Source organism: Protopterus annectens (assembly GCF_019279795.1). NCBI lineage: Eukaryota > Metazoa > Chordata > Ceratodontiformes > Protopteridae > Protopterus > Protopterus annectens. Next base: position 634,654,818 of record NC_056728.1, on the reverse strand, counting down.
TGTCTCCAAATGAGACATCCTAGGGGGGGTGACCGTGGGGAGCCTTCCCCTTCCTCCAAACCAGTGTCTTCCGTGAGAGACTCGGGGGAGTCAATGTGCCTCCTTTTGCACGTATGCTTGCGAGGAACATCCTCTGGGGGGCTGTCAGAGGACTCCTCGCAAACAGTAACCTGTTCCAGGTGAACAGCTTGGGGCACAGGAGCGGGCTGTCCCAAGGGCCGGATGGTGGAAGCCTGACCCAGTGCAGAGGGAGCGCGGGACAGAGCCGAAACAAGTGCCGGGGGTCCGGAGACCCTCAACAGGGCCCTCTCCACTACATCAAAAGCCGAAGGGGAGCCGACCTCGACCAAAGGATCCGACAATCGGCTCCCCTCGGATCCGGAGTGGATCGAGCCGGCGCCCGGCGCTCGGATCGAAGGGACAGTGCGCTCCGACGGACGGCGCGGCGAGCACTGATCCCCGGATCCGGCTCGGATCCAGGCTCGAGGTCGGATCCGATGCACTCGAGGGCAGGGTCGGATCCAGTACCATATACTATCGAAGCCGACCCGCCCCCGGCTGCTCGGCTCCAATTGCTCCGAACCCGGGTAGCGGGTCGGAGAAGGAGCAATTGGCTTGAAAAAGGGGGTCGAGCTCCACCCCAGAGGGGGGGGAGGCAAGAGCACTCCCATCTGCATCTGGGCCTGGATGAACCTTTTCATCATCCGGTCCAGATCAGCGTCCGACAGGCTATAAGTTGATCTCGACGAGGCTACCGAGGTAGGCCTTGAGTGCCTCCTCGATAGCCTCGACAGAGATCGGTCTCCTCCTCAGGTCCCGTGAAAACACGCAGGAGACCGGAGCCGAGGAGGAGAGCCAGCAGACAGGAAGCCGGGAGAAGCCCTTGGCTGGCGGGCCGAAACAGAGGTCTCGGCTCGCCGCTATGGTGCTTCTCCTCCGTCCTTCTTCCTAGCTTCCTCTCCTCCGAACCACTACAGGGAGGTTGAGTCCCAGGAGGAGGGGAGCCGGAGAGGGACAACCGTGGTAACGTTACCCCGAGCGAGGCCGGAGCCGAGTCCGGCGGCAAAAGACCCGCCAAGACAAGCTTGGACCTCCGCTCCTTCAATGCCCTGGGGTTGAACCCTGCACAAATGGAACATCCAGATGTGAGGTGTTCAACCCCCATGCATCTAACACACCGAGTGTGGCCATCAGCTGGGGAAAGCTTATGGCCACACTCGGAGCACTTTGAAAATATAGCTTTGGGCTGCTCAGACATCCCAAAAGCAAACAAACAAGGTTACTAAAACTAATAAAAGTAAAGTAACAAACCACTCACAGGCCCAACACACACTACGCTACCAGCGAGGGGAGGGATATTAAAAATAAATTTTAAACACTAAAAATATATTAATATAAGGGGGGAACCTACACTTTCACACAACTTTAACAAAAACTTTCAAAATTAAGCACTTTTGAGACTAGAAATATCACTTAGCTGGAGAGCTGGAAAAACACAATCTGGTCACCATGCGTGGCAAACGAGATCTGAGGTCATGAGGGTAGAGCAGGGCATTATGGGTGAGGGGAGGAGCTGAGAGCTTGGATCCATAGCTGGTAAACCATGCCGGTTCGGATCCGATATCGGATCCATAACCCACAGGTTGCAGACAAATGAATCTCCTACTTCAGATCCATAGTTAACCTGCTCCTTTCACCTTACAGAGTAACTTGGGCAAACCTGGTAATCTGAGTTCAAGGATTCATCCTACACATTCTCAACAGAGTCTGTTTGTCTAAGGCCTTTGCCCTGGTATAAGGTGATGACAGTTAACAGTCCTAAAAGTGAAGGTGGCTGAGATACAGATGCTTCCAGCTATCAAGAACACTGCTGTTCCTATCAATGGATACAGTTCTGGAGCTTAAAACCAGCTTTGCACCTCTCTCTATACACTGGAGCACAAATGCAGGGTCTACCAACTGCTCACTTTTAAATACTGAAAAGTTTACTGAATGTTGTAGACTCAGTCACGTTTACTCAGCCAGGAGATAAGAGACTGGTTCTAGCAAAGCCACCAAAAATGTCCTTAAAAGCTTAAGACACTAAGGACTGCAGTGGGTTTTGCTTCTTGTACAAGTCTAAAAGGTCACCATCTCCTGTTGGAATCTGATAACTTTCATGTCCCAATATAAAGTGGTGTCATTAAGAAGAGTTTTTCTTTTGTCAAAGGAAACAACCTTCCAGTGGCAACCCTAATAAGGTTTTCACATCATTCAAGATGCACCTGAGAGAGAAGAAAGTACAGTTTTGTACCTACCATAAATGTAGATGTCCGATAGGTATGCATCTGCAGTCCTTACATATGGGTTGTCCTGCCTCAGGCAGCCCTTCGGTCGGCCAGATTCCAAAGTCTGGGTCCGGCGTCGGCTGATGTCGCCCCTTTCCCCGACGTCAGAGCGCCTGGGTTATAGAAGCATCAGCCGACGCCATCTTCCTCAGTTTTTCTTGCCCCAGATGCCAGCTGCCCTCTAAGGAAGGCTAAATTTGGAGAGATGCAAAAATTCCAAACATGCACAGCAATATAAAACAAATACACCATAATAGATAACCCCAGCTAGCTAGAATGAGGGATAAGTACCCAAGGAATACCACAGAGGGGTAGGAGGGAGGGAAAACCTGACTGCAGATGCATACCTATCGGACATCTACATTTATGGTAGGTACAAAACTGTACTATGTCCTTCAAGGATGCATCTGCAGTCCTTACATATGGGTAGAATACCATAGCCAAGCTGGGGCTGGTAGGACCTAAGAAAAGGATGGTGTAGCTAAAATGCCCTGCAGGACTGCAGTAGCAGCCAAGCCTGCTCTGGATCTGGAATATAAAGGTAAGTTGTAATGCTTGGAAAATGTATGCACGGAGCTCCATGTAGCAACTTCTAAAATGTCCTTTGTAGCCACCCCTCTTAAGAAGGCTGTGGAGGTGGCTGTGGCTCTGGTGGAATGAGGTCTAATGTTAGCTGGTACAGTTTTGCCATGAAAAGAGTAACAGAATCGAATGCAATTCCCTATCCATTTTGAAATTGTCTGTTTGGAAATTGCTTTTCCTTGTACACCAGCAGCATATGCTACAAAGAGCTGGTCAGTTTTTCTGTAAGTCTTAGTTCTGTCCAAGTAGTAGCGCAACTGTCTGTGAATGTCCAGGGTATGCAGAAGTTTCTCTCCTTTGTTTTGTGGATTTGGAAAGAAGGTAGGCAGGTAAATAGCTTGGTTCAGTGAAACCCTGGATACCACCTTTGGCATGAATGAAGGATTGGTTCTCAATTGAGACTCTGTCCTGATGAAAAATAAGAAATGGTTGTACTGCCATGAGGGCCTGTAACTCAGATACTCTTCTTGCTGAGGTTATAGAGAGAAGGAAGGCAGTCTTCCAAGACAGGAACTGTAGTTCTGAAGATGCTGCTGGTTCAAAGGGAGGTAGAGTTAATTTTTCCAACATGAAGTTAAGGTCCCACGTAGGCACTGGTGTTTCCTTGGAGGGTTGATGTTTTTTATCCCTCTTAGAAACTGCCTTAGCAGAGGATGAGAAAATACAGGTGGATCTGTGTTGTACTCTGCTGAAATTGCTGAAGCATGAATTTTTATGGAAGAGTAAGAAAGGCCATTGTGGAGCATTTCTGCCAAGTATTCCAGAATATGTGGAATGCTCATCACTGTCGGATCTTGGCCCTTTGTGGTGTTCCAAGTGCGAAATCTTTCCCATTTTGCTGAATATGCCTTTCTTGTGGAAGGCCGCAGAGCTTCCATGATGATATCCTTTACTCTCTTGGATAGTTTATCCTGGCGAGGAGTCTAGGTATTTTCCAGGCTGTCAGCTGCAAGGTTTTTAGGCTGGAGTGCAGAGTTTTGTAATTGTGCTGTGTCAGAAGAAGTGGCCATTGTGGTAGAGGCCACGGTTTCGTGCGTGACATGCTCCTTAACAGTGGGTACCAGTGTTGTCTTGGCCAGTCCGGAGCTATCAGAATCACTTCTGGCTGTTCTGTCCTGATCTTCAGTAAGACCTTGGTCATTAATGGAAGAGGTAGGAATGCATATACTGTTATTAGAGTATTCCAGCTGAAAGAGAGGGCGTCCACTTTCCATGCTTGTGGATGGTATGTCCTTGTGCAGAATTTCTTCAGTTGATGGTTGTGGTGGGAGGCAAAAAGATCTATGTCCGGCCTTCCCCATGATTGTGTTATCTGAAGGAAGGTGTCTGGGTGCAGCATCCATTCGTGTGGATCCATGATATTTCTGCTTAGGCTGTCCGCCAGTACATTGTCTTTTCCTGGTACAAACTGGGATTGCAGCTCTATATTGAGTTTTAGGGAAAGTTCCCAAAGATTCATTGCCAGCCTGCAAAGAGGGTAAGAATGGGTACCTCCTTGCTTGTTTATGTACCACATAACTGTGGTATTCTGTCTTTATTAGCAGGTGGCCTTGATGCAGGAAGTGTTCGAAGGCCTCGATTGAATGCATCACTGCCAGCATTTCCTTTTGGTTTATGTGCAGGTGCAATTCTTTGTGTCCATTGTCCTTGAATGCATCTGCCCTCCATGTGCGCTCCCCATCCATGGTCTGAGGAATCCGTTGTAATGGTTTGGCTGATATTTGGTTTGCTGAAAGGCAGACCCATGTTTGACTGGCTTGCTTGAGCCCACCACAGAAATTCCTTTTGAAGGCATGGAATGAGGGGGATCAAAGCTTCTAGCCTGTGACTGTGTTGAGACCATAGACTCCTTAGGTACCACTGCAATTTCCTCATATGCAGCCTTGCTTGCGGAATCAGAAGAATGCAAGATGCCATGAAACCCAGGGCCTGCAGGATTTTCCTTGCAGTCAGCTGGGTTTGTTTTGTCAGATTTCTGAAATAATCCGGTAGTTGCTCTTGTTTTTCTTCTGTGAGAAAAGCCATTTGGGTGGTTGTATCTAGTTTTGCACCCAGAAAAATTATTCTTTGGGATGGCACAAGTCTTGATTTCTGAATGTTGACTGTGTATCCCAAGGCCTGAAGTAGGCGGATGGCATAATTCAAGTGTTTTACCAATGTCTGTTGGCTGTCCGCTTGTATAAGGCAGTCGTCCAGATATGGGTATATTTGAATCCCCTGAAGTCTGCAGTGTGCAATTACTGATGCCAGGCATTTCGTGAATACTCTGGGCGCAGTAGATAAGCCAAAGGGCAATGCTGAGAATTGATAATGCTCTGAACCTGCAAGAAATCTGAGGTGTCTTCTGCAACTTTGTCTGATAGGGACATGCAGGTATGCCTCCTTGAGGTCTAGAGTCACCAGCCAAGACCCCTGGCCAGCATGGGAAGGAGTTGCTGTAGAGTCAGCATTTTGAATTTTGGCACAATGAGATAAGTATTCAGTGAGGACAAGTCGAGAATAGGCCTCCATTGATTTTCTTTTCTTGGAACAAGGAATAGTCTGGAATAAAATCCTTGGCCTTGTTCTGAAAGAGGAACCTTTTCTATGGCTTTCATTTGCATTAAGTTGGAGATTTGTTTCAAAGCCTCTGCCCTTTGACTTGGTGGCAGGTCTGGCATGCCTTTTCTTTTTGGCAATATGTGAAAATGGAACCTGTATCCTTTGTCTATTATTTGCAGTGTCCATTTGTCTCTTGTAATACTGTGCCAATTTTCTGAGAATAAAGAAAGCTTTCCGCCCAAAGGTGCTTCTAATTGAGCCCTGGTTGGCGGAGTCAAAGCAAAGTCATTGAGTCTGTCCTTGTGCAGCAGTTGTAGGTCCTGCACTACCTCTCTGGTTGGGAGGCTGCCATTGAAGTCCTCTGTAGGAGCCTCTAGCTTGCCCTCTACCTCTGGCACGCCTGTTCTTGCCTCTCTGAAATCTTTCTGTGTCCGGAAAGGACCAATTCTTGGTAGGCCAATTTCTGCTGAATCTTGGTGGTTGGACTTGTAGAAAATCTTTGACTGTTTGTACAGATTTTGCCTTTTCCTCAAATTTCTTTAAGACCTCCTGAGCAGTGGAGCCAAATAACTTTTGCTTTTCCAGTGGAGCATCCAGAAGCTTAGCTTTAACATGGTCTGGCAGAGATTGTTCCTTCAGCCAAGCATGCCTACGTATGACTGCACCTGTCATAGCTGACCTACATGAAGCTTCCAATGCATCATAACCACACTGCAAGAAATGGTTACTAACCTGCTGAGAGTTATGTACCAGATACTGAAGTGATTTGCGATTTAGGGGTTCAGGTGAAGACAGTTTCTTATGCAATTCATCTAACAAATACTCTTGGTACTGTATCATATGAAATTGACAATTTAATGCCCTCATAGAAAGAGTAGCAGAAGTACACACTTTTTTACCCCATCTCTCTAAAGCCCTGGACTCCCTTTCAGAGGGGAGTGGATTTTTAGTAGTGGCAGCTGCAACCCCTTTAGGGCCCTGGGAAATAGTTTCTGGATCAGCAGAGTGGGCCTTGTAAAGAAAAAGATGAGAGTCCGGGACCCTGTAGTACCTATCGGGTTTGACAGGGGCCGGAGGAAGAGTGTCAGGGGTTATGCTAGACTCAGAGTACATATCATCAATGACATTCAAAACAGGAGGAATAGCCAAAGGTCTATGCTGAGGTAAATGCAGAAAAGTTCTTAATCTTTTCCTGGAATCAGAGAATTCCTGGCCCTGCCATTTGAAATGCTCTCTCATAGTGTGAAGGGTCTCCCGAAGGATAGTTCTTCTGGAGGGGAGGCCGAGGGGATAGATTCCTCTGCATCAGAATCCTCGTAGGCTGAAAAAGCCTCCTCCTGGTAGTCCGAGAGAGCAGAGCCATCAGAGGCCTCCTCTGAGGAGTGGGGATCAGAGGGCACAAGCCTGGGCCTTTTGTCTAGAGGAGGTTGAGAGCCCCTGTCCGGATGGGGTTGAGGGCCCCTAATTAAGGAAATAAGGTCCTCTGCTAAAGTTAGAATATGGGAACTTGTAGTGGGTCCCTGAGGAATAACCCTGGGAGGCATAGCTTTTGTGTGTTTAGCAGCTTTAGCCCTGGTGAATGCCTTTATGGACATGGATGCAGGAGGCCTGGCTGCACCACGTGCTGGTGTAGTTTTGTCTAGAGGAATGCTGTCGGAAGTTTCCAAGACACCAGTTTCTGAAGGAAATTCAATAACCGACTCAGCAGGAGCCTCCGGGGCAGAGGTTGTCGGTTGAGCGGTTTCGGGGGTCGGAAGTACCAAGGACACTGTTTCAGCCGAGACCGAGACACTCGCAGTAGGCATGGCTGTGGTTTCAGCCGAAACCGCGGCCCGCGTGTGTCGGTCCTTGTCCTTCCGTTTCTTTGTTAAATGTGAAGTCAGAGTCTCCGACAGCATATTGTACGAAAAACTAGCCCCAAAAAATTCCTCTGCAAACTCCGCCCGACGTCTAAGAGTGCGTCAGTTGAAGGAAGCACGGGCTGAACAGGCCGAGACGTCGTGGTCTGGGCCTAGGCAGGGGAGGCAGTAAGAGTGGAAATCCTTATGAGGTATTTGTTTCCCACAAGTTAAGCAATTATTAACTTTATCTGACATTGGCTGAGGCAAGAAAGAGTCCCCAACGGGTTACTTAGCTTTTGAAGTCTTCGGTAGCTGAAAACACAGGAGCTGGCCGACCGGCACTTGCGAACTGCTTCTGCTTCGGGCACCACGCGGCAAGAAAGACTGAGGAAGATGGCGTCGGCTGACGCTTTTATACCCCAGGCGCTCTGACGTCGGGGAAAGGGCGACATCAGCCGACGCCAGACCCAGACTTTGGAATCCGGCCGACCGAAGGGCTGCCTGAGGCAGGACAACCCATATGTGATGACTGCAGATGCATCCTTGAAGGACATCAGTGCACCACAAAATTACCCTACTTTTACTAGTAATTTTGAACTGAAAAAATATGGAACACATTGCATTTGATTTGATTAACATCAATTGACTTTTTTGTTGCTGAGCTTTAATAAGTGCAGGGTCACACATTATTTGTATTTTTGTTTATTCAATTTCTTTGGTAACTCAGATGTTGGTGAATGCTGGTGTGTCACTCAAAACGTAATGGCGTGTCACCTTTGATGCAAGTGTCATAGGTTCACCTTCAATGGGCTAAACAAACATTACAGTTGAGTAAGAACTTAGCATAACAGATGCCCTACGGATCACCCTTGCAGTATTCCAAACAAGTGGGTTATCACTGCCAACTTCCAGCCGGGGTATTGCAGCAAAACCTTCCCTAGGTCCTGCATCCAATGTATGACCTCAGCTTGCAATTGTAAGGGTATATAAACAAACACAAGAGTGCAGATCTTCAGACAATCTCCAAGCCAGTGGCCTGAAGACCCCTGACAGAGTGAATGGTCAGCTAGAAGGGAACAAGCATGAAGTGGTAAAGAAGCCCTTTGACCCAGGGTCATGCTAAGGGCAGAAAAAAGGGAGAACAACATATAGAGAGAAGATAACGGCATAGGAGGGGAAGGACGGTGGGAAGGAATGCTGCAAGAGAGATCAGTAGAATACTGTTACGGGTTCTTACACAACTGTGCTATGTCCCAACTGAAATCACTACTGCAGTACTCCAAACAAGTGTGCGACTCCCAGAGCTGAAAGGAATGTACAGAGGAATAAGCTAGTTGACAGATTAACTGTCCAAGAGGCCAGAGGGGACCAACACATCCCCCTTGTTTACTAAAGGTGTGTAGAGTAGACCAGGTGCAGCTTCCAAATATGGCTCTGGCATCCACTCCTTTGCAGAAGACCCCCAAGGATGTTACTGCCCTGGTAGAAAGAGCTCAAGGGCAAGGGTTTACGAGGATTCCAAGAAAGGTGCATATTGAGTAGCAACTTAATTCTGGCATTCCCAGTCTGAAAACAAAAACTTAGCAGAGAAGGTGTGTGGAATTAAGATTTCTGGGTAAATTTCAGTAACTGGCTATTAAGTGCACTACCTGGATACCAGGAAAAAAAGAAATATAAAGGATCTGGAGGAAAATCAGCAACAAAATGTGAGAAAGATGCACAGACAAAGGGGTACTGCAGTGGTTCAGCAAGAACTTCCAGTAACCTAGAGGAGACTATAAAGCAGCTGCACACATACGTGGTTAAAACAAACAAATCACTGAAGGAGTATATGAACACAAACAATAAAAAAAAAATGGAAGCAGCTTAAAAAAGATATTTAGACAATTTGACAGAACTGCAAAACTCAGAGGGTGAAATGAAGAAAAGGCTGGCTGAGTAGGAGACCGCACAAGATGACGTTTAAAAAACAATTAGAGGACAGAGCACATAGGGAAAACCTGAGATTTTATGCTGTATCAGAGAAGTTGGAAGGAACAGACTATTAATTTTATGAAAGCGCACACAAGCAAAGTACAGTTTTGTACCTACCATAAATGTAGATGTTAGAGTGCTAATACAGCTGCAGTCATAACAGATGGGTTCTCCTGCCGTCAGGCGGGTCCTCGGTCGGCCGAATTCCAAAGTCTAGGTCCGGCGTCGGTTGTCGTCGCTTCTTCCCTGATGTCAGTGTGACAGGGGTATAAAAGAATCAGCAGACGCCATTTTCTTCAGTTTTTCTTGCCCCAGATGTCAGGTGCCCCCAGAAGGAAGGCAATACATAAATTTGTGTAATAAAGCAATGCCATATAATCAAAATACAGTAGTGCAAGCAAATACATCATGAATGAATACCCCAATCAGGTTATATGAGGAGGTGTTAGCCAATAGGCCTGCCCCAAGAGGGGAAGGAGGGAGGGAAACCTGGACTGCAGCTGTATTAGCACTCTAACATCTACATTTATGGTAGGTACAAAACTGTACTATGTTCATTGTGCATACAGCTGCAGTCATAACAGATGGGTAGAATCCCAAAGCTAAGAAAGGGGTGGTAGGCACTAGGTGGAACTAGGAGGAGCCAGAATGCCCTGCAAGACTGCAGTGGCAAAGCCTGCTCTAGATTTGGAGTATAATGGAAGGTGGTAGTGCTTGGAGAAGGTATGCACAGAACTCCAAGTGGCTGCTTCCAAAATATCTTTGGTAGGAACTCCTCTGAGAAAAGCTGCAGAGGTAGCCGTGGCCCTTGTGGAGTGAGATCTGATGCCTGTAGGTACAGTTTTGCCATGAAAAGAATAACAAAAGCGTATGCAGTGGGCTATCCATTTTGAGATTGTCTGTTTGGAAATTGGCTTCCCTTGAGCTCCTATAGCATAGGACACAAAGAGCTGTTCTGATTTTCTGAAAGGCTTTGTTCTGTCCAAATAATAATGCAGTTGTCTGTGGATGTCCAAGGAATGTAGTAATCTCTCCCCTTTGTTTTGAGGATTAGGATAAAAGGTAGGTAAGTGTATAGCCTGATTCAAAGCTACCTTGGATACCACTTTTGGCATAAAAGGACGGGTTGGTTCGTAAGGAAACTCTGTCCTGATGGAAGATGATAAAAGGCTGCACAGCCATGAGAGCTTGTAGTTCCGATACCCTACGAGCTGAGGTAATAGCCAGAAGGAAAGCGGTTTTCCAGGACAAATATTGCAAATCTGTTGAGGCAGCTGGCTCAAAAGGAGGCAAGGTCAGCTTTTCTAGAATGAAATTGAGATCCCAAGCAGGTATTGGTTGTTTCCTTGGGGGTTTTAGATTCTTAGCCCCTCTGAGGAACTGTCTTAAGAGGGGGTGAGAGAATAAAGGTGGATCAGTGTTGTATTCTGCAGAAATGGCTGAGGCATGGATTTTGATGGAGGAGAATTAAAGTCCACTGCTTAGCAGCTCAGCTAGATACTGTAATATTTGAGGTAAATTCAGTTTTCCAGGATTCTGGCCCTTTTTTTCATTCCATACACAAAACCGTTTCCATTTTGCGGAGTAAGCTTTTCTAGTAGACGGCCTTCTGGCCTCCAAAATGACATCCTGCACCTCCTTGGAGAGTAGGGTCTGTTGTGATGTTAAGGAATCTTCCATGCGGCTAGATTGAGTGTTTTCAGCTGAATGTGAAGAGTTTTGAAGCTGTGCTGAGTCAGAAGAAGAGGCATTAGAGGCAGGGTCCATGGTGGGAAATGCGTCAGGCTCCTCAGGAGTGGGTACCAGTGTTGTCTTGGCCAGTCTGGAGCAATGACAATCATCTTTGGTCTGTCTGCTCTGGTTTTTAATAGAACTTTGGGCAGCAGAGGAAGAGGTGGGAAGGCATAAACTGTCATTGTTGTCCAACTGAAAGAGAGCATCCACTCTCCAGGCCTTTGGATGAAAAATCCTTGAGCAGAATTTTGTCAATTGGTGATTTTTGTGGGAGGCAAAGAGATGTATGTCTGGCCTTCCCCATGCTTGAATTATCTCTGTAAAAACTTGAGGATGCAACTTCCATTCGTGTGGATCTGTCATATTTCTGCTTAGGTTGTCTGCCAGCGTGTTTTCCTTGCCTAGCAAGTACTGTGCTTGAAGTTCGATTTGTAAGTCCAGAGCCATGTTCCAAAGTGACATGGCCAGCCTGCATAGGGGGTATGAATGGGTTCCTCCCTGTTTATGTACCACATTACTGTGGTGTTGTCCGTCCTTATCAATAGTTGACCTGGATGCAGAAGGTCTTTGAAAGCTATAATAGCATTTATTACTGCTAGCATTTCCTTTTGATTGAGGGACCATTTGCCCTGAATGCACCGATCTGTCATGTGCGCCCCCCAGGCGTAGTCCGAGGCGTCTGTTGTGATGACTTGATTTGCTTGAGGCTTGCTGAATGGGAGACCTGTGTTTGGCATGCTTGAACCCACCACAGAAATTCCTTATGAAGACATGGAATTAGTGGTATTTTTGTTTCCAAACTGTGGCTGTGTTGAGAACATAGGTTTTTCAGGTACCATTGAAGTTTCCTCATATGCAGCTTTGCACATGGGATTAGTAAGATGCAAGATTCCATGAATCCCAGAGCCTGCAGGATTTTCCTTGCAGTCAGCCTGGTGAAATTTGCTAGTGTTCTGAAGTATTGAGTTAGTTGCCCCTGCTTCTCTGGCGTGAGGTAGGCCATCTGGGTTTTTGTGCCCAAGTTGGCACCCAGGAAAATTATGTTCCGAGAGGGTATTAGCCTTGATTTTTTTTGTTGATTGTGTATCCCAGAGAATTCAACATTATTACATAAGCCAGATGTTTCAGAAGTATGTGCTTGCTGTCCGCTTGGATCAGGCAGTCGTCCAAATAGGGGTATATTTGTATCCCTTAAAGTCAGCAGTAGGCAATTACTGATGCCAGGCATTTCGTGAATACTCTGGGCGCAGTAGTTAAGCCAAAGGGCAATGCAGAGAATTGATAATGGGTTGAACCTGCAAGAAATCTGAGGTATCTTCTGCAATTTTGTCTGATTGGGACATGCAGGTATGCCTCCTTGAGGTCCAATGTTACCAGCCAAGACTCCTTGCCCAGCATGGGAAGAAGCTGCTGTAAAGTGAGCATCTTGAATTTTGGTACGAGTAAAAATGTGTTTCAGATGGATAGGTCCAAAATAGGTCTCCAATCTTTTCCCTTCCTTGGTACCAGGAATAGTCTGGAATAAAAACCTTGACCTTGTTCGTGAGTAGGTACCTCTTGAATAGCTTTCATGTCTATGAGATCTGAAATTTGTCTTTGTGCCTCTGCCCTTTGATTGTGTGGCAGGTTTGGCATGACTCTCATTTTTGGAAGGGTGTGAAAATGGAATCTGTAGCCTCTGTTTATAATGTCCAGGATCAATTTGTCTTTTGTGACAATATGCCAATTTTTTGAAAATAATGCCAGTTTTCCGTCTAAGGGTGCTGCCATTTGAGCCTTGCTTGGCATGCAAAGGGGAAAGTCATTGGACTTGCTTTCTGAATGGCTGCGAACTATCCTCACCACCTCTTTGTGTAGGAGCTTGCCATTGTCTGCCTCTAAACGATCCTTGGGATTGTCCTCTGCCCCTCGGGCGCCTGTATCTACCTCTTTGGGGTCTGTCCGGGGCTGGAAAGGACCAATTTTTGGAAGGCCAATTTCTACTGAAATGTGGGGGTTGTACCTGCAGAAAATCTTTCACTGTTTGCATTGATTTAGCCTTTTCCTCCATTTTCCTTAATACATCCTCAGCATTAGCAACAAATAATACATCCTTTTGTAGAAGGGCATCTAGTAATTTAGCTTTGACATGATCTGGTAAGGTTTATTCCTCGAGCCAGTCATGTCTACGTATGACTGATCCTGTAACAGCAGCTCTACGAGGCCTCTAGAGCATCAAAACCACATTGTAAGGTATGTTTACCCACTTGTTCTGCACTATGCATCAAATCCTGAAACTCCTTCAAGTCTGGTTGTTCAGGTTGTGACATTTTACTTCTCAATTGTGATAACAGAAACTGTTGGTACTTTAGCATATGGAACTGGCAGTTTAATGCCCTCATGGTTAAGGTGGCCGAGGTATATACCTTTTTTCCCCACCTTTCTAAGGATCTGGAATCTCTCTCGGAAGGTAATGGATTTTTAGCAGTGGAGGCCTTAATTCCCTTGGGGCCCTGTGAGATAGTTTCTGGGTCAGCAGCATGGCTTTTGTATAGAAATTGGTGTGAGTCAGGAACCCGGTAGTACCTGTCAGGCTTGACTGGGGCTGGAGGTAAAGAATCCTGGTTAAGGCAGGCCTCAGAGTACACATCATCTAGTATGTCCAAGACAGGAGGTATAGCCAGAGGCCTGTGCTGAGGTAGCAAGAGAAATTCCCTAAGCCTTTTCTTGGAATCTGAGTACTCTTGGCCTTCCCAGTGGAAGTGTTCCCTTAAGGTATGCAAGGTTTCCCCAAATGAGTAATCCTCTGGGGGGGATACAGAGGGAATGGACTCCTCTGCATCAGAATCTTCAAAAGGGGAGTAAGAATGTTCCTGTTCATCAGAGTGCTCTGATATAATGGAGGCCTGATCAGAGGAGGGATTCTTCCTCCACTCTGGGCCTTTGTCCGGGGTTGAGAACCCCTGATAAGAGTAATTAAATCCTCAACCATTTTAAGCATCTGTTTTTTAGGCATGGGGCCTTGAGATGGGCCCTGTGTAGCTTGTCTCTTAGAATGCATGGCTGCTTTAGACTTAGTGAAAGCCTTGATGGAAAAAGAAGAGGAAGGTCTGAAGACACCTTGAGAGGAGGCAGACCTGTCCACATTTTGAGATTCACCACCAAGAGTGGCTTTGGTATCTGTAGTCGGGGTGTGGGCAGAGGAGCCTGCGACCTCGGGCACAGAAGACACTGCCAATGAAGTGCCGTCGGTAGTCAGGGGCTGCGTAGGCGCCTCGCTGAGAACCGGACCACCTGTAGTCGGCTTTGGCGTGGTGTCGGTAGTGGCCGTGGACCTCGTGTGTCGGTCCTTATCTTTGCGCTTTTTAGACAAAACTGGAGTCGGAGTATCAGACATAATATAAATTTTTTGCCAAAATAATGCTGGGCGAACTCCGCCCGACGCTTAATGGTGCGTTTGTTGAATGTAGCACAAAAACGACAGACCGAGACGTCGTGGTCTAGGCCTAAACAAGGAATACAGAGGGAATGGAAATCCTTATGCGGTATTTGCTTCCCACATGAAATACAATTATTAACTTTGTCTGACATTGGTCTGAGGCAAGAAAAGTTTCCCCAACGGGGTAGTTAGTTTTCAAGAAGACTTCGGTTGCAAAATTTTCGTAATTTCAGGAGCTGGCCGACCGGCACTTGCGAACTGCTTCTGCTTCGGGCACCGCGCGGCAAGAAAGACTTTAGAAAATGGCGTTGGCTGGTTCTTTTATACCCCTGTCGCACTGACGTCAGGAAAGAAGCGACAACCGACGCCGGACCTAGACTTTGGAATTCGGTCGACCGAGGACCCGCCTGACGGCAGGAGAACCCATCTGTTATGACTGCAGCTGTATGCACGATGAACATCTGGCTGGTATTTCACAACGGGAACCGTTAATTGAAAGGGCAGAGAGTGTGTATGCTCCAAATGAGGTTACTAAAAAAACAGCCTAGACCTTTAATAGTAAAAATGCAATCTTATCAACAGAAGGAGCTGATTTTGACAAAACTGTGGCAGAAAGCTAAAGGGCTAAAAGTGGGAGACAGTAGAGTGCTTGTGGAGAATGATTACTCCATGTACACCAGGCAGAAGAGGAGTAAATATGTTCCATTATTTAGGGAATGTTGAAAAGCAGGCATGAGATTCAAACTGCTGTACCTAGCCATCTTCAAAGTATTCTTCTCCTTGCTAAGGGGGAAATACTAAAGTTAGCCCAACAAAGAATGAGATGTGTATCAGGAGGTTCTGCTTCGTGTTCTCCCGGTGTTAAGGACTACAAGAGACTGAGCCTGTGAAATCTTTTCCATTGTTTCAATTGCCTGAGAAAAGGAAGAAAACAATCAACTAGAAGAATCTGTAATATGCTGGAAATGAAACAGACACGATTTGGGAGATGGAGATGAACAGGATTAAAGCTAGTAACTTGGAAATCGGCAACTCTGGGATGATAAAGCAATAATTATATTTGTGAAATATGACAGAACAGGAAACTCTGAAAATAATGAACTTCCTTGGACTTTATTAAACTTGTGGAGAACTTTAAAGCTTATATCTTGCTTCATGTTATTAATGTTCAGAGAATAAAATCAGTTACCTGTAAAATAATTTGGGATTACAAAGCAAAAATTATATTTGTGAAATATAGCAGAACAACAAGAATTGGAAATACTGGATTTTTGTGTACTCTGCTAAATTTGTAGGGACTCAAGCATATGCCCTAGATTAGGTCATTAAGCTTAGGAGAACTACTTTGGAGAGGGAAGGAGAAGGGAGAAAGTTAACCAAGTAAAAAAAGAAGTTATGTAATCACCATAACGTTCTAGGTTTGTAGTCCATCTCACCCTTCATTCTTACATATGGGACTTGGCCTATTTACAAGCTGGAAGTCTTCTAGTTGACTCGTGGCTAGGTAGGTATCCCATGGTGCACCAAGACAATCCCGAAATCTTGTTTGCTGCTAACTAGAAGAGAACAAATATACAAAATAAGTCAATACTAAAAGGTCTCCACAAAAAAGGATAATATTTTTCTGTCTCCAGGTACTTCCAGGATGGGGGTAGGAGGGTGGGTTCGTAAGAATGAAGGGTGAGATGGACTACAAACATGGAACATTATGGTGAGTACATAACTTCTTTATGTTCTGTAGTCCTAACTCACCTTCATTCTTACATATGGGGCAGCGTCCCTAGCGCCTTATTCTTGGGTGGCTCAAGAAAAAATACTCCTGAGCACCATGGAACCAAATGACGCTCTATCCCTGGAGGTTAAATCCAATTTGTAATGAGTAATAAAAGTGTGAGGGGTAGCCCACGTTGCCGCTGCACAAATTATCAAGTGGGACGCTGGCTTGAAAGGCTGCAAAGGTAGACTGAGATCTGGAAGAGTGAGCCTTGATTTTAAAGGGTAAAGGTGTCTACCCCTCAGAGTTGTAAACGTAAGCTATACAGCTAGAAATACAATTAGAGAGTGTTACTTTGGAAACTGGTAAGCCTGACCTGGATTCAGAGAAAGAAAGAAATAATTGATCTGATTTCCTTAGTCCGGTCCAAATAAAAACATAATTGTCTATGGACATCCAGCTGATGAAACCTGCATTCAGCAGCATTGGAATGATTTGGAAAGAACACCGGAATTTCTATGGACTGATTCAAGGTGGCACGGGAACAGACCTTGGGGACAAAGGAGGGATTAGTACGAAGGGACACACTGGCTTTGTGAAAAATCAGTAAGGGGGTTTTACAGACAATGCTTGCAACTCTGACACCCATCTGGCCAACATGACAGCCACCTGAAACAAAGTCTTCCAAGACAGGAATTTCTAAGAGGATGAATGAGAAGGCTCAAAGGATGAAGAAGTTAATTTGGACAACACAAAATTTAAATCCCATGAGGCAACAGGTTCTTGAAGGGGGGGGGGGGTCTTAAAGTGGCACCTTTAAGGAATGTTTTGCACAGCTTATGTGACATCAGATTAGAATCTTGAAAGCCTAGATGAAAATTTGAAATCACTGCCAATTGAACTCTGACAGTGGCAGCCGCAGATCCCTGGTGAAAAAGCTCAGACGGGAATTCCAAAACCATTCGAATGGAGGCAGTGTTGACGGTCAACATTCATTTTCTCCGCCCAGATAGAGAATCTTCTCCATTTACTGGAATATAGTCTCCTAGTGGAAGGTTTATGAGAAGACGCAAGGATATAAGTCACGGAGGGTGAGAAGTTGTGAAGCCTGATTAGGGATTGAACTGGAGCAGCCACGCTGTCAAACTGAGGGCTGTTGTAAGGAGGGGTGAAGCGAACCTCACATGCGACTCAACAGGCCTTGAACTGGGTCCAGAATCCAAGGATCGTATAGGAGAAGAGGCCCGAGGAAGGGGAACCAAACATGATGAGGCCACTAAGAAGCAATGAGGATAAGTTTGCTTCCCAGCCATTTCACTTTCTGAATAACCTTGGGAATGACAGGAAAGAGTGGAAAAGCATACAGGAAACCCAGGGGCCAATCATGAACAAGTGCGTCTCTCGGTGACTCCCCCAGAAGGGGGATGAGGGAGAAGTAGCTGCTGCATTTGGCATTGATTGGGCTGGCAAAGAGGTCGCAGCAAGGCTGTCCCCATCTGCAGAAAATCTGTTCCGCTGTTTCCTGTTTCTGAGACGACTCATGAGGCATCAGGATTGCCCGGCTGAGCTTGTCGGCTATCACGCTGGTTGTCCCTGGAATGTGCGTTGGCACCAGAAAATGATGGGAAGATATCGCCTATTTCCAAACTCGCATGGCCTCTCGACAGAGTGGGTAAGATCTGGTTCCGCCCTGTTTGTTGATAAGCCATACTACCGACATGTTGTCTGATTGTATTGCAATAGCCCTCAGAGGCAGAAGGTCATGGAGTGCTTGCAATGCCAGGAGTATGCCAGGAGTACCGCCATCATCTCTAGAACACTGACATGCAGGTGAGCCTCATGAGCTTGCCCATGTGCCTTGGACTGTCCTGCCGAGATAATGCTCCCCCCTCCTATCTGTGAGGCATCTGTGGTCACAGTGGCAATGGGTTGGTGAGGAACAAAGAAAGTGTCAGTGGTTAACTGACTAGGTAGTGTCCAAAGGTCCTTCTTTCAAAATTCTGTCAGCAGAATGTGATGAGATAATGGTAGGTGCTGAAAAGACTATTAGGACAACAGGAGCCACTGAAGAATTCTCATGTGTAGCCTGGCTCGTAGCACTAGTAATATGGTGGAAGCCATGGTCCCTAGAAGCTGCAGAATAGTCTTGCCTTTGACCTTTTATAATGGGAGAAGACGCCGAATTTGAAGAGCCAGGTTCTGTGCCCTTTCGGCAAGAAGAGCCAACATGTCTACTATGTCTACCTCTCTGCCTATAAAAATCACAGATTGAGAGGGCAATAAAGGCAGATTTTTTCCCAATGTATAGAAATTCCCAGCTGGGCACAAAGCTGAATAGTAGCATCCCTGGTCTGAAGAAGTAGATGCCTGGTAGGGGCGGTCATGAGCCAGTTGCCCAGATACAGCAACACCTGCAATACTCAACGTCTTAGGTGAGCTGTCAGTACTGCCATACATTTGCTGAACACCCTGGGGGGCTGTGGTGAGACCAAAAGGCAGAGCACGAAACTGGTAATGACTGGCTCCCAGCCGGAAGCGTAGATGACTCCTCGGCACCCTGTCTATTTTTATGTGGTAGTAGGCGCCAGAGATCTACTGATTACACCAGACTGTCTTTCCCTAATAACGGGAGTATAGACTGCAGTGTCACCATCTGGAACTTGTCCTTGTTTACTGATTTGTTCAATCTGCTGAGGTCCAAGATGGGCCTCTAGTCCCCTGTACGTTTTGGCACAAACGAATCTGGAGTAAGTTCCGGATCCTATTTAGTCTGCTGGGACGGTTTGGATGACTCCGACAGCAACTTGTTTACCTCCACAGTTGCCTGATCCCTGTGATTGGGTGGAACATCCGGGATCCTCTTTGGAACAAAGGGTGGAAGAAAAAAGGGTATGACATAACCTCTGGTAATAACTCTTTGTACCCACTTGTCTTGAGTGATACCCAGCCAGGCTTCTGGATACAAAGAAATGCGACCCCCGACCGGCCCCAGAGAAGCACAGTCTGGCCTGACATCAAAAGCGCTGATAAGGCAGGCCCCAAAAGGAATCGTGACTTCCCTGGTTTTGCGGACCGCCCCTGCCTCTAGGGTGACGTCTACCATTTCCTCCTCCTCCTCTACCTCTGAAGGAGGAGTCAGCCTGTGCATCCTGGAAAAACCTCTGGGACTTATTGAGCCACATCTTACTGCCCCCCTCTGACTCTTAGGGTATGGTCTAGAGGGAATAGTAAAACGTACTCCCATGGCAGAGACTGTTTTTCCTTCTTGGTCGTACCGGGTGAGAGTGCCCTTTACCTTGGGTCCAAACAATGAGGAACCGAAGGGGACATTGGTAAAGGTAGACTTGAACGGTTCCACAAAGTCACAGAAATGCATCCAGGAATGACACCTTAGGGAAATTCCTGAGCCCGCTGCTCTACTCGCTCCATCGCCTGCATATGAAATAAGCTGCGTGGAAGACTTGGTGATAGAGTTCAAGGTGGAAAACTGGGCAGACACTTTGTCAGGGACTCCCCTCAGTACATGTACCTTGTACAGAATCTCCTAACTCTTTAAGGAGATCTCTCTGAAACCTCGTGAAGTGAGTAAGGTAGTTTAGTGATCTAAGAGTAAATGCCGCTGAAGAAAAGATACGCTTCCCATATCTGTCCATCGTTCAAGACTCCTTATTCGGCAGATGAACAGAAGTCTCAGCTAGCTCCTTCTTAGTTGCCACCGCCACCACCATGGCATCTACGGGAATACCTTTAGACAAAAAAAAGTTATGTACTCACCATAATGTTCCATGTATGTAGCCCATCTCGCCAAACATTATTACGTGTGGGTTCGGAGCCGATCCTCTGTTCCGACTCGGCCACTTTTAGAAAGCATGAAAACTTCTGATTGGCTCGTGGCTAGGAGGTATCCCATGATGCATGAGCACACTCCCCAGATCTTGGTTGCTGCTAGTCTATATAAGGAGAAAAGGTAGAAAGGAGAACAAAGGTTCGGAAGAATAAAAACCTTAATAAAAGTGTCCTTTATGATATAAACCACCATAGAAACAGTTTCCAGATCCTCCAGGAAGGGGGCTGGTGGGTGGGTTTGTAATGATGTTTGGCGAGATGGACTACATATATGGAACATTATGGTGAGTACATAACTTCTTTATGTCATGTAGTCCTATCTTGCCTCCATTATTACATGTGGGACAGCATCCCTAGCATCTTATATGGGTGGCTCACTGGAACATACTCCTGAGTACTGTGGAACCAAATGAGGCCATACCCCTGGAAGTTGGGTCCAATTTATAATGGGTAATGAAGGTATGAAGGGTAGCCCATGTTGCTGCTGCGCATATATTATCAATAGGAGTCCTGGCTTGGAAGGCAGCAGAAGTAGAAAATGATCTGGTAGAATGCGCTTTGACTAAGGGTTAACTCTCTTCCGTCAGAAGTATAAATGAAAGAGATGCAGTTAGAGATCCGGTTTGATAGTGTGACCTTAGAAACTGGCAAACCCATTCTTGTTTCAGCAAAGGAAACGAATAGCTGGTCTGATTTTCTAAATCCTTTAATTCTGTAGATGTAGAAACGCAATTGCCTGTGCACATCCAATTGGTGAAATCTATACTCTGCTTTATTGGTGCGATTAGGGAAGAACACTGGCAATTCGATAGTTTGATTCAAGTGAAAATGGGAGCATACCTTGGGGATAAAAAAAGGATTCATCTGGAGAGAGACCCTATCTTTCTAAAAAATTAAGTATGGAGGTTTAACTGATAGGGCTTGCAGCTCGGAAACTCGCCTGGCTGACGTTAATCGCCACCAGGAAAAGAGTCTTCCACGACAGAAATTTTAATTGACAGCTATGGGCTGGATCAAAAAGTGGCAAAGTAAGTTTAGAAAGGACTAGATTTAGATCCTAGGGAGGAATGGGATCTTGAACGGGAGGTCTTAACATCACAGAACCTTTGAGAAAGGTCTTGCAAAGTTTGTAGGACATAAGGTTAGAATCATTAATTCCCACATGAAAATTAGATATTGCTGCTAGCAGAACTCTGAGTGTAGCAGCTGCTGCTCCCTGGTGAAAAAGTTCTGATAGGAACTCTAAGAAAATAGGAATGGGAGCTGTAAATGGATTAACCTTTCTGTTATCTGCCCATATAGAAAATCTCTTCCATTTACTGTTGTACAATTTTCTAGTCGAGGGCTTATGAGAAGAGATAATGATATGGGTTACAGCTGGAGACAGATCGTGAAGCCTGACTAATGATGGAACTGGAGCAGCCATGCTGGCAGTTTGAGAGTGTGGAGACTGGGATGAAGAGAACCTGACGTGTGTCAAGAGGTCTGGTACTAGGTCCAGTGTCCATGGATAGTCTAACAGGTGAGGCTCGAGGAAAGGGAACCAAATCTGACGAAGCCAGTAAGGAGTGATGAGTATCATCTTGCTTCCCAACAACATTGCTTTCTGTATAACCTTGGGAATGAGTGGAAAAGGAGGAAATGCATAAAGAAGTCCCGGGGCCAATCGTGGACAAGTGCATCTTTCGGAGACTCTCCCGGAGGGGGAATGAGGGAGAAAAAGGTTCTGCATTTGGTGTTGATGGGGCTGGCAAAGAGATCGCATCAGGGTTGCTGACAGGCTTTCTGGTTCAAAGACCATTCGTGAGGTAAAAAAATTGCCCTGCCTAGCTTGTCTGCTATCACGTTGGATGTCCCCGGGATGTGCATTGCAATGAAAAAGCATTGGGAAGAAATCGCCCAGTTCCAAACTCACAGGACCTCTCGACATAAGGGGTAAGATCTGGTTCCTCCTTGCTTGTTTAGATACCATACCATCGACATGTTGCCTGTCCGGATAGCTATCATCCCTAGAGGGAGAAAGTCGTGAAGTGCTTGCAATGCTAGAAGCACCTCTCTCGTATCTAGGATACTGATATGCAGATGGGCCTTGTGATCTTGCCATATGCCTTGGACAGTCCTGCCTAGATAATGTCCCCCCCCCCCACCCTATCTGAAACGCATCCGTGGTCACAGTGGCAATGGGCTGGTGCGGTACAAAGGGAGTCCCCCCTGTGGTAAGGTGACCTGGTTGAATCCACCAACAGAGATAATTTTTGCAAGAATCTGTGATTAGTATCTGGCGATGCATGGGCAACTGCTGAAAAGACCACTAGGATGACAGGAGCCATTGGAGTATTCTGATATGTAGGCTTGCTAATGGTACCAATGTTATAGTTGACGCCATTGTTCCAAGAAGTTGTAACACCACCTTCGCTTTGACTCTTCGAAAGGGGAAGTATCCTGTAAATCTGCTGTGAAAGATTTTGTATTCTGTCTGTTGGTAGTCTGGCTATCATAGAGACCATGTCTACGTTTGCTCCTATAAAGGTTATAGATTGAGCGGGCAAAATTAAGGGTTCTTCCCAATTTAGAGAGACTTCCAACTGGGAACAGAGCTTGATTGTTGAGTCTCTGGATTGAACTAGAAAGATGCCTGGTGGTGGCAGTCAGAAGCCAATCGCCCAGGTATGGAAAAACTTGGATTCCCTGACGCCTCAGATGGGCTGTCACTACTGCCATGCATTTGGTGAACACCCGGGAGGCTGTAGTGAGACCAAAAGGCAGTCCCCGAAACTGGTAATGATTGGCTCCCAGCCAGAAGCGTAGAAAACTCCTTGATGCTTTGTCCATCTTGATGTGGTAGCAGGCATCTTGGAGATCTATTGAGCACATCCAATTTTCTTTCCCTAACAGAGGGAGTATGGATTGTAGAGTGACCATTCAGAACTTGGACTTCTTTACATACTCATTTAACCTGTTGAGGTCTAAAATGGGTCTCCAGTCTCCTGTTCTTTTTGGAACTAAAAAGACTCTGGAGTACATTCCAAATCCTGTCTGGTCTGCTGGGACCTTCTGGATGACTCTTTCTAATAGCAGATTTTCTATCTCTACAGCTGCTTGATCCCTGTGATTGGGTGGTACATCTGGGATCCTTTTGGGAGGGCGTGGTGGAAGGGAAAAGGGTATAGAGTAACCTCTGGTGATGACGTCTTGTACCCACTTGTCTTGGGTGATATTTAGCCAGGCTTCTGGGTACAAAGACAGGCGACCCCCGACCGGCTCCAGAGACGCACAGTCAGGTTCCACATCAGGAACGCTGATAGGGGCAGTCACGAAAGGAATCGCAACCTCCCTGATTTTTTTGGACCTCACCTGCCTCTAGGGCGACGTTTACCATTTGTTGCTCCACCCCTGCCTCTGAAGGAGGAATCACCCTATGTATCCTAGAAAGATCTCAGATTTCTTGAACCACATTTTACAACTCTTCTGACTTTACGGTAAGGTCTAGAAGGGACGGTAAGAGGGACTCCTATGGCAATAAGAGTCTTTCCTTCCTGTTCACACCTGGTGGGAGTATCTTTCACCTTGGGCCCAAAAACAGAGGATCCATCAACGGGGGCATTGGTGAATGTAGACTTGACAGGTTCAGCAAAATTGCATAGACGCATCCAGGAGTGTCTCCTTAAGGAGACTCCTGAACCCGCCATTCTACTCACACCATCAGCTGCATATGAGACTAGCCTCATGGAGGAGTTAACAATGGATGTTAAGGTAGCCAACTGAGTAGATATTGTAGATGGGACTCCTTCAGTAGATGTCATCTCCTTCAGGAGATCGCTCTGAAGACTTGTGAAGTGTGATTGATAATTCAGCGGAGTGTAAAAGCTGCTGAAGAGAAGATACGCTTCCAGTATCTATCCATCTTTCGGGATTCCTTATTGGGCAAATGGGACAGAAGCAGTCTCTGCTAGCTCCTTCTTAGTGGCCACCGCCACTACCATGGCATCTACAGGTAAGCCCTTGGATAAAAATTCTTTGTCTTTAGGAGAAGAAAGAAACTTGTTTGGCCTCCTGGGGACCGGTTTCACGGCATCAGGAGTCTGCCATGCTTTCTGACTCAAGATCCAGTAACTCGTCAAATGGGGACACCCCCATGAAGCTGAGGGTTGAGACCCGAAGGCCTTCAGGTACACTGACTCATCATACGGGGTAACAAGTGGGCCAGCCGCCTCTCTACCTGTGGATCTCCAAGATGTCTGCAAAGGAGACAGAGGACGACTTAGGGGACCCCTCCGACTAATCGAGGTCAGTGTCAGATGTGAGAGATTCATCAGGGGAGTCTACATGCTTCCTCATACATGATCTCTTCCAAGGGGGCTCCTCAGCGGGGTTCTCTGGGGAGGCCTCGGAAGACTGGGGGCCACACCCAAGTGGGGGTCCTGGGGGCTGTGGGACTCTGCCATCCGGGGGAAGAAAAGATGCTGAGACTGTAGTCGGCGCTTGAGGGAGTATAGCATCGGTACTTCTACGTGGGGCATGCTCCTCATCTTCACGAAGACCGATTCCTCCGGCTCCGAAAGATGCCGTGGTTCGGAGGAAACCGGAAATGCTGACGGCTCCAGAAGGATCGGCTCCGAGAACAATGTTGGGTCCAAGCTCACTAGGGCCAATGCACCAAGAGGGAGACTCTGCACCGAAGTTAGATTACAAGTGTCCCCATCGGGGCCGACCCAGGAGCTTCAGACCCTAGACACTTCAGACGGCGCCGAGAGTGCCAGAGCGGAACTCTGGTCCGAGACGACCACACGAGGTGCTGGAACCGAAGACTCCACTGCAGTCGGTACCGGCAATATAGTCTCCGAAGGCCCAATCTGGGTTGGAGGAGGAATGAAAGCAGGATAGGTAGAAGGAGTCTGCTCCAAGACCGGGTTGGTTGGAGCTGATAATTTTGGCAAGGCCGACGACTTGAGGAGTCTGAGCACCACTCTCTCGATGTCTTCTTCAGATAGACTCCTGGAGGACAGAGTGGGTGACCTTGTTCTCTGTAATCATGGTAATTTAAGGGTAGGGGAGACCGGTGGAATATCCACTGACCGGCTCCGAAGAGGGCTGCTAGTGATCGGCACTGAAACACATGCTACCAATACTGCATGGTCTATGTCCAAAATCTCAATCTGCCCCAAAGACTATGGAGCCAGAGAAAGATACCAGCTCCACTTTTTGTGACTTCTGTGGTGGTTCAGAGGCAGAAGTTGAAGCCGGAGAAGGCCGTTCTGAAGTTTTGTCCTTATACTTCCTAGAAGACTGCGACTTAGGAGAGGAAGAACAACTAGCTAGGTTTTCTTCGAAGGAAGGTTTCAACAGACCTTTTAAAATAAGTTTATTTTTCCATTCCTGGAGCACTCTAGGGCTAAAAGAATGGCAGAAAAGGCAGGTTTCTTGCAGATGTATGGCCCTAAGCAATATACACAAACGCTATGTCCAGTGATGGACATTTTTTGTGAGCACTTAATGTTCTTCTTAAAGCCTGAAAATGTGTGTTCCTTAGACATATTGACAGCAAAGGAAGGCCAACACACACACAAGAGAGGAACTAGTTCCTCTAACTTAAACAGATCTAGCCCTATCACACTCTAAGAAAAAAAGGAGGGGGAGAGTTAGGTCCTCTAAGTTAAACGGACCTAGTGTGAAGAACAAAATAGGGATGAAACTAGAACCTCTAACTTAAATGGTCTAGTAAAAAACAAAAAAACACACACACTCAAGGGATACCACACTCGAACAAGCAATAGGCCCAGAAATTACAATATACAATAAACAAGTCAAATCCGGTTGAAGTCACAAATCAGAAGTCACAAAAAATGACTGCCAGCAATAAGCTATAATAGAAAACTCTCTATAAGCAATAAATTCCTAAAAAGGAAGTAATAGTAGTAAAAGAAGGTATCGCTTAGCCACGGCCAACCAAGAAAGCTTCCGACTGAAGACGTGGCAAACTAGATCTGGCGAGTGTGCTCATGCACCATGGGATACCTCCTAGCCACGAGCCAATCAGAAGTTTTCAGGCTTTCTAAAAGCGGGCAAGTCGGAGCAGAGGATCGGCTCCGAACCCACACGTAATAATGGAGTCGAGATAGGACTACATAATCCTTTTCTGGGGGTGCAGAAAGAAACTTCTTCAGTCTCCTGGGGACTGGCTCCACGGCATCAGGAGTATCCCACACCTTTCGACTAACTAGCTCCATGAGTTCGAAGGGTGGAGACACCCAAAGAGGCTGAAGGTTGAGACCCAAAAGCCTTCAGGTACACTGACTCCTCATCAGAAGGGGTGACAGTGGGCCAGCTGCACCTCTGTTTAAGGATCTCCAGGATGCCTAAGGAAGAGACATCAGAGGACGGCTTGGGGGACCCTTCTGACTCCTATAGGTCAGTGTCAGAGGTCAGGAGACTCATCCTGGGAGTCTACATGCTTCCTCTTACATGTTCTCTTCCGTGGAGGCTCTCAGAAGAATATTCCAGGGAGGTCTCGAAAGAGTGGGGGCCACCAGCCGGTGGCTCCTGAGGCTGAGGATCTCTGCTGTCCAAGGAGAGAGTAGGAGCGGAGACAGAAGTAGGTGCCTTAAGGGGAAGTGTCTGTATCCTTGGTAGGAGCTGACGATCGGGACAGCACACTCCTCATCATCTCGAATGCCGACCTCTCTGGCTCCTAAAACCTCCACGGCTCCAAGGATGCAGTCTGCTCCACAGCCATCAGCTTCGAGATAGACACAGGATCCAAACTCACCCTAGCCGACGCACCAAGAGGAAGACTCTGAACCGAAGAAGTTCAGCTCCAAGCATCCCTGTCAGGGCCGACCCGGGAGCTTTGGCTCCTAGACACTACTGGGGCTGGAGCCGAAGGTTCCACCAAAGGTACCAAACACTCCGGCTCCGAAAGACCAGCATGGCTCAGAGGAGGAATGGTCGAAGGGGGCTTAACAGACTCAAGTGGCTCCAGAACCGACTGGTTCGGAGCAAACAATTTAGATGAGGCAGATGACATCAACAGTCTCAGCACTACCCTCTCCACATCTTCTTCTGATAAGCTTCTAGAAGACCTTGACGTCAGAGGAGGAGAGCGGGATCTCTGCAGTATTAGACCCTTCAATATAGGGGAGACCGGTAGAGGATCCATAGATGGCTCCATGAAATGGTCTCAGCAGTCGGCTCCGAAATACTTGCAACCGACCCTGCAATCACAGTACTGCTCTGTCGGCACCAAACTCTGTGGAACCGATGACAGTGGACTTATCCGATCTGGTGATTTTAAGAGGTGGCTCCCAAGACACCAGCCGGTGCCGGGGAGGGCCTCTTACAGGACTTAGACTTTTCCTTTGTAGATTTAGAAGAGAAGGAAGAGCTAGCCAGATCTTCCTCAAAGGAAGGTTTAAGACGACCTTTTTGGATGAGCTTGTTTCTTCTTTCTTGCAACACCCTAGCACTGAAAAAGTGGCAAAATAAGCAAGTCTCCTGTAAAAGGATGGCCCCCAAACAATAAACGCAGTTGCTGTGGCCATCCGTTATGGACATCTTCTGTGAGCATTTAATACATTTCTTAGCCAGATGGCTTATGGTCCTTACTCTCTTTAGACATTCACACAGAGATGAGCACACACACACACCACACACACACACACACACACACACACACACACACACACACACACACACACACACACACACACACACACACACACACAGAAAAGAGGAGAGGGAGGACTAGGTCCTCTTAATTTAAAGAATCAATATTATATTATCATACGATGAAAATAGCGAACCTTATTTCATCGTACCGAAAATATCTAAACAAAATATCGAACAAATGGAACAGCAAATTTTTTCCCAGGGAAAACATTTGTTGCTCCGGGAAAAAAACCCCCCCCCCCCCCACCCCTTACTTAAATATACCAACTCCGAGATCGCACCATAGTGGAGGAAATGGCAAAGTCCCGAAGACGGCCCACCAAATGTTTTCCCTGGGGAAAAAATTGATGTTCCGTGACTTTGCTATTTTGCTATTTCAACAGTATCGGGTCGACTAAAGAGCATTCGCTATTTAGTCCATTCAATACTGTCATAGACCCAATTTAAATGGGCCTAGCCCTGCAGGAGAGAAAAAGACACCACGAGGACTAGGTCCTCTAACTTAAACAGGCCTAGCCCGGGCAGGAAGGGAAACCGAGAAACTAGGTCTTCTAACTAAAACAGAACTAGAAAGTTACAGTAAGCAGAGAAGTTCACACACTCAAACAGGAATATTAAACAAGGGAAACAGAAAGTACAGTTTTGTACCTACCATAAATGTAGATGTCCGATAGGTATGCATCTGCAGTCCTAACATATGGGTTTGTCCTGTCTCAGGCAGCCCTTCGGTCGGCCGGATTCCAAAGTCTGGGTCTGGCCTAGGCTGATGTCGCACTTCACCCGACGTCATAGCTGCTGTTTGTTGGGTATAAAGGCATCAGCCGACGCCATTTTCCTCGGTGTTTCTTGCCCCAGATGCCAGGTGCCCTCTAGGAAGGCTAAATTTGGATAAATGCAAATAATTCCAAACAGTAGAGAGCAAACAATAGGAAAAAAAAAAAAATATATATATATATATATATATATATATATATATATACATATACATATACATATACATATATACATATATATATATATATATATATATATATATACACATACATATATATATATACAAACAAATACACCATAATAGATTCCCCCAGCTAGCTAAAACAGGGGTAAATATCCTAGGAATACCACAGAGGGGAAGGAGGGTGGGTAATCCTGACTACAGATGCATACCTATCGGACATCTACATTTATGGTAGGTACAAAACTGTACTATGTCCTTCAAGGATGCATCTGCAGTCCTAACATATGGGTAGAATACCATAGCCAAACTGGGGGAGGAGGCACTAAGATAAAGATGGTGTAGTTAAGATCCCTTGCAAAACAGCAGTTGCAAAACCTGCTCGGGATCTAGAGTATAAGGGTAGATTATAATGCTTGGCAAATGTATGCACGGAGCTCCAAGTAGCAGCTTCTAAAATGTCTTTGGTAGCCACTCCTCGTAGGAAAGCTGTAGTGGTGGCAGTAGCTCTTGTGGAATGAGGTCTGATATCAGTTGTCGTCTTTCCGTGAAAAGAATAGCAAAATCGAATGCAATTTCCTATCCATTTTGAGATTGTCAGTTTTGAAATTGCTTTTCCTTGCATTCCTGTTGCATATGCTACCAGAAGCTGGTCAGTTTTTCTGCTGGTCTTAGTTCTGTCCAGATAGTAGCGTAATTGTCTGTGTACATCCAAGGTATGTAGCAGTCTTTCCCCCCTGTTCTGTGGGTTGGGGAAGAATGTAGGTAAATGAATCGCTTGGTTCAATGATACTTTGGAGACCACTTTTGGCATAAAGGTAGGGTTAATTCTCAGAGAGACTCTGTCCTGATGGAAGATAAGGAAGGGTTGTACTGCCATTAATGCCTGTAACTCAGATACCCTTCTTGCTGAAGTAATTGCTAGCAGGAAAGCAGTTTTCCAAGACAAGAATTGTAATTCTGCTGTTGCTGCTGGTTCAAAAGGGGGAAGTGTTAACTTTTCCAGCACAAAGTTGAGATCCCATGTAGGTAAAGGTGGTTTCCTTGGAGGTTTTACATGTTTGATTCCTCTCAAGAACTGCCTGAGTAGAGGATGAGAGAAGACAGGAGGATTCATGTTGTATTCTGCTGAAATTGCTGATGCATGAATCTTAATGGAGGAGTAAGACAGGCCATTGTGGAACAGCTCTGCTAAATATTCCAGGATGTGTGCTGTGTTTGCCAATGAGACATTTTCTCCCTTTGCTGCACTCCAAATGAGGTATCTTTTCCACTTGGCTGAATAAGTCTTCCTTGTGGAGGGTCGTGCCTCCAGGATAATGTCCTTAACCCTCTGAGATAAACCTGGGTTATTTTGTTTTATGCAATATTCCAAGCAGCTAGCTGCAGTGTTTTCAAGTTTGGATGTAGGATCTTGTAGTTGTCCTGTGTTAGTAGTAAGGGGCATAGAGGTAGTGGCCATGCGTGTGTCCGAGACATGCTCCTCAGTAGCGGGTACCAATGTTGCCTCAGCCAGTCTGGAGCTATCAGAATTACCCTTGGCTGATCCTCTCTGATCTTCAGTAGAACTTTGTACATCAAGGGAAGAGGTGGAAATGCATATGCTATCAGGTTTTTCCAGCTGAAGGAAAGGGAGTCCACCCTCCAAGCAAGTGGGTGGTATGCTCTTGTGCAGAATTTCTTCAATTGGTGGTTGTGTGGGGAGGCGAACAGGTCTATCTGTGGTAGTCCCCATTTCTTTGTTATGGCTTTGAAGATATCTGGATGCAGCATCCATTCGTGAGCATCCGTGGTAGTTCTGCTTAAGGTGTCTGCTAGAGAATTTTCTTTTCCTGGTACAAATCTGGCCTGAAGTTGAATGTTGAGATTCAGGGCCACATTCCACAGGTCCATTGCCATCCGGCATAGAGGATATGAATGTGTACCTCCCTGTTTGTTGATGTACCACATGACTGTGGTATTGTCCGTCCTTATCAGCAGATGACCCTGTTGAAGGAGTGGTCTGAATGCCTGGATCGCATGTTTCACTGCCAGCATCTCCTTTAGATTTATGTGTAGATTCAGCTGATCTTGGGTCCATAGGCCTTGTATACACTTGTCCACCATGTGTGCCCCCCATCCTAGGTCTGAGGCGTCCGTGGTGATGGTTTGGCTTGGATGAGGTTTGTGGAAAGGCAATCCTCTGTTCAATTGACAGGCCTGAGCCCACCACAGGAATTCTTGCTTCAGGCATGGAATTATTGGAATTTGGGCTTCTAGACTGTGCTTGTGTTGAGACCATACATTCCTTAGGTACCATTGCAACTTCCTCATATGCAGTCTGGCATGCGGAACCAATATTATGCAGGATGCCATGTAACCCAGGGCTTGCAGGACTTTCCTTGCAGTAAGCTGAGTTTGTGTTGTTAATGTCATGAAGTAGACTGGTAGTTGCTTTTGTTTTTCTTCTGTGAGAAAAGCCATTTGAGTTGATGTATCCAGTTCTGCACCCAAGAATGTTATCCTTGGGATGGTACTAGTCTTGACTTTTGCATGTTGACTGTGTATCCCAAGGCTTGCAACAGTTGTATGACATTTTCCAAATCTTTTGTTAATTTTTCCTTGTTGTCCGCTTGTATTAGGCAGTCGTCCAGGTATGGGTAAATTTGAATTCCCTGAAGCCTGCAATGAGCAATTACTGATGCCAGGCATTTCGTGAATACTCTGGGCGCAGTAGATAAGCCAAAGGGCAATGCTGAGAATTGATAATGCTCTGATCCTGCAAGAAATCTGAGGTGTCTTCTGCAATCTGGTTGTATAGGGACGTGCAGGTATGCCTCCTTGAGATCTAGAGTCACCAGCCAAGACTCCTTGCCCAGCATGGGAAGAAGTTGCTGGAGGGTCAGCATTTTGAATTTTGGAACAATGAGGTATGTGTTCAGTGCGGACAAGTCGAGAATAGGTCTCCATTGATTTTCTTTTCTTGGTACAAGGAAAAGCCTGGAGTAAAATCCTTGGCCTTGTTCCATAGGCGGTACCTTTTCTATAGCTCTCATCCTTAGTAAGTTGTTGATTTGTCTTAGAGCGTCTGTTTTTTGGCTTGGTGGTAGGTATGGCATTCCTCTCTTTTTTGGTAGAGTGTGGAAGTGAAACCTGTAGCCCTTGTCTATTGTTTGTAAAGTCCATTTGTCTCCTGTGATGTAATGCCAGTTGTCAGAAAATAAGGCTAGCTTTCCGCCGAAGGCTGCTTCCAGTTGTTCCCTGGTAGGCAGAACCAGAGCCAAGTCATTGTGTCTGCCCTGTGGAAGTGGTTGTAGTTGAATCTGTGGCAGTACTTCTCTGGTTGCTAGGTTGCCACTGACGTCCCCTGTAGGCACCCCTAGATTGACCTCTGCCTCTTGGGCGTCTATTTCTGCCTCTCTGTGCTCTGGAGTTGTCTGGAAAGGACCAATTCTTCGAAGGCCAATTTCTGCTAAACCTCGGAGGTTGGACCTGTAAGAAATCCTTGACTGTTTGGACAGATTTTGCTTTTTCTTCCACCTTCTTTAGAACCTCCTGTGCAGGGGAGCCAAACAAACTTTGTTTCTCCATGGGAGCATCTAGGAGTTTTGACTTAACATGGTCTGGTAAGGATTGTTCTTTTAACCAGGCATTCCTTCGAATCACTGTTCCAGTCATAGCTGATCTAAAGGAAGCCTCCAGTGCATCACAGCCACATTTTAAAAAATGGTTACTGACCTGCTGAGAGTTATGTACCAAATCCTGAAGGGACTTGCGGTCTATAGGTTCAGGAGGGGACAGTTTTTTATTTAGCTGGTCTAACAAAAATTCCTGGTACTGAATCATGTGAAATTGACAGTTTAAGGCCCTGGCCGAAAGAGTAGCAGAAGTATAAACCTTTTTACCCCATCTCTCTAATGCTCTAGATTCCCTTTCAGAGGGAAGAGGGTTTTTGGCAGAGGCAGCTGCCACACCTTTAGGGCCCTGTGAAATGGTTTCAGGGTCTGCAACAGGAGCCTTATACAAATGGTAGTGTGTGTCCGGAACCCTATAATATCTGTCAGGCTTGGCAGGGGCCGGAGGAAGAGAATCAGGGGCAGTACAGGCATCATTATATGCATCAACAACTGTTAGTACTGGAGGAATGGCTAAAGGCCTATGCTGTGGTAAGTGTAAAAAGGTCCTTAGCCTTTTCCTTGAATCTGCAAAATCCTGGCCCTGCCATTGGAAGTGTTCCCTCATAGCATGTAAGGTTTCCCCAAAAGAAAATTCTTCAGGAGGAGAAGCAGAAGGAATGGAGTCTTCTGCATCAGAATCCTCATAAGGAGAATATGGGCCTTCATGAGGGTCTGAGTCATCCGAGGAATAGTCTGTAGAGACAGGTTCCGGGGGTTCAGTCCTAGGCCTCTTACCTGGAGGGGGCTGAGAGGCCCTGTCTGGATGAGGTTGAGATCCCCTGATCAAAGAAATGAGATCCTCAGCCAGGCTGAGTATTTGGGAACTAGAGGTAGGCCTATGTGAGGGAGTTTTAGCAGGTAAGGCCTTAGAAGATTTAGCTGCTTTAGCCCTGGCAAAAGCCTTGATAGACATAGAAGCAGGGGGTCTAGCAGCCCCACGTGCAGGGGTAGATATGTCTAAAGGAATAGTGTCTGACAAATCCTGGGTGCCTGCTTCTGTAGCAGTAAATTCAGTAGCAGATTCAGCCATGCTCTGTGAGGCCTCTGCTATCGGAGGCATGCTTTCGGCCGAAGGAAGAACCGAGGGCTCGGTTTCAGCCGAAACCGAAACACTCGCAGTTGGCCTAACCGTGGTTTCAGCCGAAACCGCGGACCGTGAGTGTCGGTCCTTTTCCTTGCGCTTTGTAACTAATCGTGTAGTCGGAGTCTCCGACGGCATTTTGTATGCAAAAGCGGGACCAAAAAACTCCTCTGCAAACTCCGACCGACGTCTAAGCGTCCGTCGGTTGAAGGAAGCACAGGCTGGACAAGCTGATACGTCGTGGTCTGGGCCTAAGCAAGGAAG
The DNA here is from genome assembly GCF_019279795.1 of Protopterus annectens. NCBI lineage: Eukaryota > Metazoa > Chordata > Ceratodontiformes > Protopteridae > Protopterus > Protopterus annectens. The sequence continues at coordinate 634,621,220 of NC_056728.1, read as the reverse complement.
GCAGTAAGAGTGGAAATCCTTATGAGGTATTTGTTTCCCACAAGTTAAACAATTATTTACTTTGTCTGACATCGGCTGAGGCAAGAAAGAGTCCCCAACGGGGTACTTAGCTTTTTAGAAGTCTTCGGTAGTAGAAATCTCTGGATCTGACCGACCGGCACTTGCGAACAGCTTCTGCTTAGGGCACCGCGCGGCAAGAAAGACAGAGGAAAATGGCGTCGGCTGATGCCTTTATACCCAACAAACAGCAGCTATGACGTCGGGTGAAGTGCGACATCAGCTGAGGCCAGACCCAGACTTTGGAATCCGGCCGACCGAAGGGCTGCCTGAGGCAGGACAACCCATATGTTAGGACTGCAGATGCATCCTTGAAGGACATCCTAGTTCTGTTAACAATAACCAATGAAGCAAGTGGGAATCTGCAAAATAACACAGACTTATGACTATGGAATAAGACAGAACCTCGTTCTGTTAACAACTGTAAGAATTCAACAAATGGGAATACACAAAAAACTTGACTTATGCCTACTAACAACAGTCTAACAGAGCACAAAAGGCGCCTACAAATACTAAAAGTCTATTAAGAAACACGAAAACCAACACACAGGAAACCAATACTAAGAAGCTAAAAGGCCAAAGATTGCACCAAATGGCGCAATTATAAAGACTATACAAAATTTCAAACTACGCTGACTAAATAATGATACAATAACAGTTTTTGACTACAACAGTCAAAAAAAATTTTGAATAAGTTTAAGAAAATGCAAAACTTAGCCAGAGCCAAAGAGAAGCACAACTAAACTCATCGACATGGCAAACTAGATCTGGGGATTGTACTGGTGCACCGTGGGATAACCATCTAGCCACGATAGGACTGCAGAAAGTACAGTTTTGTACCTACCATAAATGTAGAGGCCTGATAGATATGCAACTGCAGTCCTGACATATGGGTTTTCCTGCCTCAGGCAGCCCTTTGGTCGGCCGGATTCCAAAGTCTGGGTCCGGCATCGGCTGATGTCACCTCTTCCCCGACATCAGAGCGGCTGGGGTATAAAAGCATCAGCCGACGCCATCTTCTCCAGTGTTTCTTGCCCCAGATGCCAGGTGCCCTCCAAGGAAGGCTAAATTTAGAGAATGGATAAAAATTCCAGACATGCACAACAGTAATAAACAGATACACCATAACAGATATCCCCAGCTAATTAGAAAAAGGGGGAGTGGACCCAAAAAAGAGGATTACAGAGGGGTAGGAGGGAGGGAAAACCTGACTGCAGTTGCATATCTATCGGACATCTACATTTATGGTAGGTACAAAACTGTACTATGTCCTTCAAGAATGCAACTGAAGTCCTGACATATGGGTTGAATACCATAGCCAAGCTGGGGGTGGTAGGATCTAAGATAAGGATGGTGTAGCTAAAATGCCCTGCAGGACTGCAGAAGCAAAGCCTGCTCGGGATCTGGAATATAAAGGCAGGTTGTAATGTTTGGAAAATGTATGCACGGAGCTCCATGTAGCAGCTTCTAGAATGTCCTTTGTAGCCACCCCTCTTAGAAAGGCTGTGGAGGTGGCTGTAGCTCTGGTGGAGTGTGGCCTGATATTGGCTGGTACACCTTTTCCATGGAAAGAGTAGCAGAATCTAATGCAGTTTCCAATCCATTTTGAAATTGTTTGTTTGGAAATTGCCTTTCCTTGTACTCCAGCAGCGTAAGCTACAAATAGTTGGTCAGACTTTGTTGGCCTTTGTTCTGTCCAAGTAGTAGCGCAATTGTCTGTGTATGTCCAAAGTGTGCAGAAGCTTTTCTCCTTTATTTTGAGGATTGGGAAAGAAAGTAGGCAGGTGAATTGCTTGATTTAGAGAAACCCTGGATATCACTTTTGGCATGAATGAAGGATTGGTTCTTAAAGAGTCTCTGTCCTGGTGGAAAATGAGAATTGGAGGTACTGCCATGAGGGCCTGTATCTCAGAGACTCTTCTTGCTGAAGTAATTGCCAACAGGAAAACTGTTTTCCAGGAGAGAAATTGCAATTCTGAATATGCTGCTGGCTCAAAAGGAGGAAGAGTTAATTTTTCCAAGACGAAGTTGAGGTCCCATGCAGGCACTGGTGGTTTTCTTGGAGGTTTGATATTCTTTATCCCTCTTAGAAACTGTCTTAGCAAAGGATGTGAAAACACAGGTGGATCACAGTTGTATTTTGCTGAAATTGCTGAAGCGTGTGTTTTTATGGAAGAATATGAAAGGCCATTGTGAAGCATTTCTGCCAAGTATTCTAGTATCTGTGGGATGCTCATTACTGATGCATCCTGACCCTTGTTGGCATTCCAGATGCTGAATCTCTTCCATTCGGCTGAATAAGTTTTTCTGGTGGAAGGCCTGCGTGCTTCCAGTAAGATCTCTTGAACTTTTTTGGAGCGAGAGATATGGGGAGAAGTCACGGGACCCTCCAAGCTGTCAGTTGCAATGTTTGCAGGTTGGGATGAACAGTCCTGTAATTGTGCTGAGTTATAAGCAGAGGCCATTGAGGCAGGGGCCACGGCTTGGTACGAGTTATGCTCCTTAGTAATGGATACCAGTGCTGTCTCGGCCAGTCTGGAGCTATCAAAATGCCTTTCGGCTGTTCTGCTTTTATCTTCAGCAACACCTTGGTCATTAATGGTAGAGGTGGGAATGCATAGATTGTTAGAGAATTCCAGCTGAAGGAGAGAGCATCCATTCTCCAGGCTGGGGGATGGTGTGTCCTTGAGCAGAACTTCTTCAGATGATGATTGAGGTGTGAGGCAAAGAGATCTATGTCCGGCCTTCCCCATGTATGAGTTATTTGTGAAAAAATGTCTGGATGCAACATCCATTCGTGTGGGTCCATAATGTTTCTGCTTAGACTGTCCGCCAGAACATTGTCCTTGCCTGGAACAAACTGGGATTGCAACTGTATGTTCAGTTTCAGGGACTTTTCCCAAAGAGTCATTGTTAGTCTGCAGAGGGGGTAAGAGTGGGTGCCTCCCTGTTTATGTACCACATAACAGTGGTGTTGTCTGTCTTTATTAGCAGATGACCTTGCTGAAGAAATTTTCCGAAGGCCTCGATTGCATGAATCACTGCCAACATCTCTTTTTGATTGATGTGCAGATGCAATTCCCGGGGTGCCCATTGCCCTTGAATGCATCTGCCCTCCATGTGTGCCCCCCATTCATGATCTGAGGCATCTGTTGTAATGATTTGGCTTGCTTGAGGTTTGTTGAAAGACATGCCTTTGTTTAGCTGGCTTGCTTGTACCCACCACAAAAATTCCTTTTGTAGACATGGAATGAGTGGAATAATTGCTTCTAAGTTGTGGCTGTGTTGAGACCATAAACTTTTTAGGTACACCATTGTAGTTCTCATGTGTAGTCTTGCCAGTGGAATCAGAAGAATGCAAGATGCCACGAAACCCAGGGCCTGCAGGATTTTCCTTGCAGTCATGTGGGTGTGCTTTGCTAGGCTTTTGAAGTAATCTGGTAATTGTTCTTGTTTTTCTTCTGTGAGGAAAGCCATTTGTGAGTTTGTCTCTAGTTTGGCTCCTAGAAAAATTATTTGTTGGGATGGCACTAGTCTTGATTTTTGTTTGTTGACTGTGTATCCCAAAGCCTGTAGTAAGTGAATGACATAGTCCAAGTTTCTTATCAAGGCTTGCTTGCTGTCCGCTTGTATAAGGCAGTCGTCCAGGTAAGGGTATATTTGTATCCCCTGAAGTCTGCAATGTGCAATTACTGATGCCAGGCATTTCGTGAATACTCTGGGCGCAGTAGATAAGCCAAAAGGCAATGCTGAGAATTGATAGTGCTCTGACCCTGCAAGAAATCTGAGGTATCTTCTGCAGCTGTGTCTGATTGGGACATGCAGGTATGCCTCCTTGAGGTCCAGAGTAAACAGCCAAGACCCCTTGCCCAGCATGGGAAGAAGTTGCTGTAACGTCAGCATTTTGAATTTTGGCACAATGAGAAAAGTGTTTAGAGCGGACAAGTCCAGTATAGGTCTCCATTGCTTTTCTTTTCTTGGAACAAGGAACAGTCTTGAATAGAATCCCTGGCCTTGTTCCTGAGGAGGAACCTTTTCTATTGCTTTGATTTGTAGCAGCTTTGAAACTTGTATGAGTGCCTCTGCCATTTGATTTTGTGGCAGGTTTGGCATGCCTTGTCTTGTTGGTAAGGTATGGAAGTGGAACCTGTAACCTTTGTCTATTATGTCCAAAATCCATTTGTCCTTTGTAAAAACGTGCCAATTTTTTGAAAATAAAGATAATTTTCCACCTAAAGGTGCTTCTCTTTGAGCCTTGGACGGCGGTGTCAAAGTCAAGTCATTGTGATTGTCCCTGTGGAGCAGTAGAAGTCCCTGCGCCACTTCTCTGATTAGTTGGTTGCCATTGGCGACCCCTGTAGGAGCCTCGGTATTGCCCTCTACCTCGAGCACGCCTGTTTTTCCCCTTTGGAACTTGTCTGTATCTGGAAAGGACCAATTCTTCGAAGGCCAATTCCTGCTGAATCTGGGTGGCTGAAGCTGGAGGAAATCCTTGACTGTCTGTACTGATTTAGCCTTTTCCTCAATTGATTTCAACACAGCCTGTGCATTATCACCAAATAGCTTGTGTTTTTCCAGAGGTGCATCTAGAAGCTTTACTTTAACATGATCTGGCAAGGCCTGTTCTTTCAACCAAGCATGTCTACGTATGACGGCCCCTGTCATAGCTGCCCTACATGAAGCTTCCAATGCATCATAACCACACTGAAGAAAATGATTGCTAACCTGCTGAGTATTATGAACCAAATCCTGCAAGGCCTTTCTATCTAAAGGCTCAGGAGAGGCTAACTTTTTCTGCAAATCATCCAGCAAGAAATCCTGATACTGAAACATATGAAAAAGACAGTTAAGTGCCCTCATGGCAAGGGTGGCTGAGGTATAAACTTTTTTACCCCACCTCTCCAGGGACCTAGATTCCCTGTCTGCGGGCAAAGGATTTTTGGCCGTGGAAGTGGACACTCCTTTGGGCCCCTGAGAAATAGTTTCTAGATCAAAAGAGTGGGCCTTAAAGAGACGTTTATGAGTTTCAGGAACCCTGTAAAATCTGTCTGGCTTGACAGGAGCAGGAGGTAGAGAATCAGAAGTACTGGAGTCTGAGTACACATCATCCAATACATCTAACACTGGGGGTATAGCTAAAGGCCTGTACTGGGGTAACTTTAGGAAAGTCCAAAGCCTTTTCCTGGAGTCAGAGAAATCCTGGCCCTGCCACTGAAAATGCTCTCTCATGGAGTGGAGAATTTCCCCGAAAGAAATATCCTCAGAAGGAGAGGCAGAGGGAATAGATTCATCAGCATCAGAATCCTCGTAGGCCGGGAAGGATTCTTCCAGGGAATCTGAATGGCCTGACTCAGAAGCTTCATCTGAGAAAAGGGTATCTGCCTGCTCAACCCTAGGCCTTTTGTCTGAAGGTGGCTGAGAACCTCTGTCTGGGTGAGCCTGAGAGCCCCTAATTAAAGAAATTAGATCTGCAGCTAAAGTCATGATCTGTTTATCAGAAGTGGGACCATGTGAAAAAGATTTAGGAGGGTGAGACTTAGCCTGGCTGGCAGCCTTAGCACGTGTGTAGGCCTTGATGGACATAGACACAGGAGGCCTAGCTGCCCCACGTGCTGGAGTAACTTTGTCCACCGGTATGGTGTCAAGCAAATCTTGGGCTTCGGTTTCAGGAGGAAAATCAATAACCGGCACCGGGGCAGCCTCCGGGACCGAAGTGTGCGGTAAAGCGGTGTCGTCTGCCTGGAGCAGTTGAATTAGAGACCGATGCACTCGCGGTAGGCTTTAGCGTGGTGTTGGTGGAAGTCGCGGGCCGTGGATGTCTGTCCCGGTCCTTCCGTTTTTTGGAAATGTGTGCTGTCGGTAGTTCCGACGGCATGATATAAGAGTAATTTTCCCCAAAAAAGTCTTCAGCAAATTCTGCTCGGCGCCCAAGTGTGCGCTTATTGAAGCAAGCGCAGGCAGCAGAGGCTGAGACGTCGTGGTCTGGGCCGAGGCAGGGAAGGCAGTAAGAATGGAAGTTCTTATGAGGTATTTGTTTACCACAAGACAAGCAATTATTAACTTTTGCAGTTTTATCTGACATCGGCTGAGGCAAGAAAAGGTTCCCCAACTGGGTACTTAGCTTTTTGATGACTTCGGTATCTGAAAACACAGGAGCTGGCCGACCGGCACTTGCGAACTGCTTCTGCTTCGGGCACCGCGCGGCAAGAAAGACTGGAGAAGATGGCATCGGCTGATGCTTTTATACCCCAGCCGCTCTGACGTCGGGGAAGAGGCGACATCAGCCGACACCGGACCCAGACTTTGGAATCCGGCCGACCGAAGGGCTGCCTGAGGCAGGGCAACCCATATGTCAGGACTGCAGTTGCATTCTTGAAGGACATCATCAAGCCTTTTTTTCTCTCTCTCTTAATGGTAAGGTTTAAATGTTGCATGATTCTTTAATGCAATGGCAATATTAAAATAACCAGGTGCTTTTGCCTTTTTCTCCCTTCTCTCTTTTCACCTGTTCACTTTCAAGAAATGTAGGCATTGCAATGTGAGAAAAAAAGGAGAAAGGAAGGGTCTGTTTGAGAGAGCATGGCAAAAGAAAAATTGTTTTCTCTCATGCTTGCATATGCAAATGATTGGGTTAACCCTAAATTGAAAAGAATCTTGAATATCATAAGGCTTTGTTTCTGGTAAAAAAGGTGACCTTAGAAGTTTGTGTTGTTGTTTGCATGTCACCAGAAGGCAATTTGATAAAGAGAAATGGCTTGGAAAAAAAGTTTACTGAAAGCATTTACATGTTTTCTTAGCTGGGAGGGCTATAAAGATAAGACAAAAATCAGATAGCATTTACTAAAAGCACACGCTGTATCATGCAACTTAGCATGAATGACCTTTTTAGGGGCCACCAGCGTGTGGGTGCAGCTATAATTTTAGAAAGTTTTTTCTTATGTACATAGTTTTGTGTGTTATTAGGTTTTACGGGGTATCGGTGATGTGTGTATTTTTGAGGGTTTTCAATAAAACAACAAAATCTGTAAGATGTGACAGGCTCAAATGGAGATGACAAGAAACAACTGTAAAAAAGATTAACCTGCCAAACGATGCATGCATTTAATACAAAGGCCGGAACCGTACATTTAACTAAAAAGCTGTCATACATAAATGCTGGGAAGAATAATCCCTCAAGAACATGATTCTTTCTATATGTGTTTAAATGTTAATGGTCTCACAGACGAATACAAAAAGAGAGTAGTGAATTATATTAAACAATGCAGAGTTCAAGTAGGCTACAGGAAACACACTTGGAAATAACTGAACGTGTGAATTTAATAAAGGAAGCTTTATAAGATGGCTACTCAGCAGAATATCTGGGGCAAAGGAATAGAGGAGTACTTACATTAATTGCAGGAAGAGCTCCAATAGTAATAGAAAATATAAAAGACAATAATGGAAGATTCATAGTATTAAGGGGGCTACTTTGCAAGGGAGAAGGATTACACTGGCATTTATTTACATTCCACAGAAAACTGCTATAATGGAACTTAAGATTTTGGGAGAAATACTCAGCTTTCAGCAAGGAACATTACTTATAGGTGGGGAGTGGGATTTGATTTGCAACAGTGAAGATGTGTCTGGGGGACCCAGAAGGGAAAATATAACAAAGGAGGATAGATTTTTTTAAAGAAATTTATGAAAACATTTGGCATGGAAGATGTGAATTCAGTAGTAGGAGTTCGGAGTGAATTTTATACTATTCTCCAACATACAAAAACTGGGCTAGGCTAGACAGAATACACATTTCACAGGAACATGTGCATTTAATTGAAGGTCTTGACATGCACCCGATAACTATTTCAGATCATGTGCCAATAATAACAAAAAAATAAAAACAGAGGGTAATGAAATAAAAATGAGACATTGGCGTTTTCCACCTATCTGTTGAAAACAGATGAATTTAAGGAATAAGCAGTGGAAGTTATTCAGGAGCTATTAGAGAAGATAGAAATTTCTCTGAAAATACAGCTAGGATAAAATTAAAGTGGGATTTAAATCTCACAGAAAAGGAGCAACTGCAGAATGCTAAACAGAACATACAGGATTACCCTCAATAATATGCATTAGTTTAAAAAGATTGCTGTTAAGCAACTCTTTTTTGATAACACCCTACATCACAAAAACTTTTAGCACAATGACTCAGGCAACAGAAAATAGAAAGGGCTGTCACCAAACTTAGGGAGCCTACAACAAGGAAGATAAAGGATCCTATAGAAGCACTGGAAATAATTGGAAAATTCTATGAAAGTCTGTATAAAGTAGAGAGGTATGGAAATCAAGAAAAGGTACACATGAAAATGTTTATGGAAGAATTAAATATACCCAAGCTACAGGTAGAGAAGGCTCAATTACTAACAGTAAGGATAGTAGGAGATGAGATAAAAATGATTATGTATATATAACGAATCTACAGGCAAGTCCCCAGGAATAGATGGTATTCCTGTGGAGGTTTGGAAGCCAAGAGGGAAAAAACTGCTGAATATCTGGCAGGTTTTAACAGCATTTTAAGAGGAGAAGTACCAACATCCTGGAAGAAAGCGGTGGTGACTAATACCTAAAGAGGATAAAGATCCATCACATCCAGCTTCATACTGGCCCATTTCAGTACTAAATCATGATTATAAACTGTACATCTATAATGGCAAAAGTGACTCCACAATTGATAGACACGGATCAATGTAGTTTTGTGGAGGAGAGGCAAACATTTGCCAACATTAACTGAACAGTGGTGATCCAGAGGGAAGCAGAATGTAAGAAAATGCCACTATTGCTGGTAGGTCTTGATGCAGAGAAAGCATTTGACAGAGTGAGCTGGGACTTTATGAGCAGTGCAATGGAAGCATTTGCATTCTCTGAAAAAAATTTTAGTGTTGATTAGGAGGATATACGAAGGATCAAATGCGATAATTAAAAGTGGGTGGGGTCCTCTCTGATGATCTCTGTCGGAGCAGAGGAACTAGGCAGGGCTGTCTTCTCTCCCCTTTGTTAATTGCATTATATTTAGAACTAATGGCAAATAAATTAAGTGACTCAAATTCAAGGATATAGTTGGTATGGTAGTCAAGAGAGGCTGGCTCTATTTGCAGTTGACATTATTTTATACCTGACAAAACCAGAAAGGGACATTACAGTGCTGTGGAACATACTGAGACAATTTCAAACCTTTTTGGTATACAAAATTAATGAAGTTAAAACTAAAGCAACAGTGGTAAATTATGTACCAACATATGAAATGGTTCAGCAATATCCATACTTATGGGGACATGATAAATGAAGTATTTAGGAGTATGGATTAAAAATTATACCAATGTGGCTGCTAAGGATAAGTGGAAAGAGACCAAACAAAAGATAATATAAAAATTCAGAAAATGGAAGCTCTGTTATACCGATAATGACAGCAAGAGACAAACAGTTAAAATGTTTTTAGTCCCTTTAGTCTTATATACAGGTCAGGCATACTTATCAACCAGAGGAGAAATTGTGGACAGTAATTAATAAAGAGTTGAAGGATATTTTTCTGGGAGAGGAAGATGGCAAGAGTCAAGTGGGATAAGATTACTCTTCTAATAGAACAGGCCGAATTGGGATTGCCCAATTTAAAGGGGTATTTTCAGAGCAATACAGTTAAGGCTCCTATACAAAGCGCAAGCAGAAATCTAGAACTCAAAATGAAAGAAGGTGATGAAGAAACAGAGGGGGGCAAGTAACAGGGAAAGACTGGGATTTTGGATGTAAACCTTTAAAGAGAACAATCATACAGATTATTATATTCACAAAGTATCAGAATGTATTCTAAGAACTAAGCCAATATGGGAATGGAGAAAGGAGATTCTGCTGATATGGGTGACTGCAATTAGATATACAGACAATAGGCAACAGGGGACAGGAGTATATTGGAGAAAACCGGCAAAGGAACTAAGGTATTGGGAGCAAATAACTAGGCAGGGAAAGGTAATAGAATGGGAAGATGCTAAGAACTTATTTGGACTGCAGGTTATAGACTAGTTTGGGGGGGGGGGGTCCTAAACGAAAGACCAGCACTGGTAGTGTTCTTAGTAGAATCTAGAACAAAAGCGGCCATTAAGAAAAGTATAATTAGCAGAACATACAAAATATTGCATGACAATTATAAGAATCAATCAGAAACTGTTAGGAAAAATTAGGAAGAGAGTCTTTCTTTGTAAATTGCTTATCTAATGGGAGGATATATGTACATCTCTATGCAACAAAATCTAGATGATTTAGGATCTTTGCATGGAAATGTTTACATAGATATTTTTATTCCCCAAGCAGGCTCCAAAGAATCTTTCTTCACGTAGACAGCAAATGTTGGAGATGTGATTGGGGAGAAAAAGGCAACTGGGAACATATTTTCTGGGAGTATAATGAGTTGGCTGACTTTAAAGAATCCCTGCAGATTGCTCTGTCGGAGATGCTGTGTGGCCAAACTGAAGTGACTAGGGAAATTATTTTTTTTTTGAGCTATGACACCGAGCTGAAATTGCTTAGACATAATAAAGCCTTGCCAAGTAATTATGATGGCTGCAAGAAACAAGCAATAACTAGAAAATGGAAATCAAAGTTTAAACCAACTTTACTAGAAGTAATACAGACAGTAAGAGATGAAACAACTGGAAAGTACAGTTTTGTACCTACCATAAATGTAGATGTTCGAGTGCTAATACAGCTGCAGTCATAACAGATGGGTTCTCCTGCCATCAGGCGGGTCCTCAGTCAGCCAAATTCCAAAGTCTAGGTCCAGCGTCGGTTGTCGTCGCTTTCTTTCCTGACGTCAGTGCGACAGGGGTACATAAGACACAGCCGAGGCCATTTTCTTCAGTCTTTCTTGCCCCAGATGTCAGGTGCCCCAGAAGGAAGGCAATATATATATAAAAATATATAATCATGCATTGCAATATAATCAAAAAACAGTAGTTGCAAGCAAATACATCATAGAAGGATAACCCAATCAAGTTGTAAGATGAGGAGTTAGCCACTAGGTCTGTACCCAGAGGGGAAGGAGGGAGGGAAACCTGGACTGCAGCTGTATTAGCACTCGAACATCTACATTTATGGTAGGTACAAAACTATACTATGTTCATCGTGCATACAGCTGCAGTCATAACAGATGGGTAGAATCCCAAAGCTATGCACAAGGTGGTAGGCACTAGGTGGAACTGGGAGGAGCCAGAATGCCCTGCAACACAGCAGTGGCAAAGCCTGCTCTAGTTTTGGAGTATAAAGGTAGGTGGTAGTGTTTAGTGAAGGTATGCACAGAACTCCAAGTGGCTGCCTCCAAAATATCTTTGGTAGGGACTCCTCTGAGGAAGGCTGTAGAGGTAGCTGTGGCCCTTGTGGAGTGGGATCTGATGCCTGCAGGTACAGATTTACCATGAAAGGAGTAACAAAACCGTATGCAGTGGCCTATCCATTTTGAAATTGTCTGTTTGGAATTTGGCTTCCCTTGAGCTCCTACAGCATAGGACACACAGAGTTGTTCTGATTTCCTGAAAGGCTTTGTTCTGTCCAAATAGTAATGTAGCTGTCTATGGATGTCTAAGGAATGTAGCAGCCTTTCCCCTTTGTTTTGAGGATTGGGGTAAAAGGTAGGTAAGTGTATGGCCTGATTTAAAGCTACCCTGGATACTACCTTAGGCATAAATGACGGGTTGGTTCGTAGGGAAACCCTGTCCTGATGGAAGATGAGAAAAGGCTGCACAGCCATGAGGGCTTGTAGTTCCGAAACCCTACGAGCTGAGGTAATGGCCAGAAGGAAAGCTGTTTTCCAGGACAAATATTGCAAATCTGTTGAGGCAGCTGGTTCAAGGGGAGGCAAAGTTAATTTTTCTAGAATGTAATTAAGATCCCAGGCTGGTATTGGTTGTTTCCTTGGAGGTCTTAAATTCTTAGCCCCTCTGAGGAACAGTCTTAAGAGTGGGTGAGAGAATAAGGGTGGATCAGTGTTGTATTCTGCAGAAATGGCTGAGGCATGGATTTTGATGGAGGAAAATGAAAGTCCACTGTTCAACAGCTCAGCTAGATACTGTAATATCCGAGGCAAATTCAGTTTTCTAGGATCCCGGCCTTTTTTCTCATTCCAAGCGCAAAACCGTTTCATTTTGCGGAGTAAGCCTTTCCAGTAGATGGCCTTCTGGCCTCCAAAATGACATCCTGCACCTCCTTGGAGAGTAGGGTCTGTTGGTGTTAAGGAATTTTCCATGCAGCCAGATTGAGTGTTTTCAGCTGACTGTGAAGAGTTTTGTAGCTGTGCTGAGTCAGTAGAAGAGGTATTAGAGGTAGGGTCCAAGGAGGAGAATGTGTTGGGCTCCTCAGGAGTGGGTACCAGTGTTGTCTTGGCCAGTCTGGAGCAATCAGTATCATCTTCGGTCTGTCTGCTCTTGCTTTCAAGAGCACCTTGGGCAGAAGAGGCAAAGGTGGGAAGGAGTAAACTGTCCGTGCTGCCCAACTGAAAGAAAGGGCGTCCACTCTCCAGGCCTTTGGATGGAATGTCCTTGAGCAGAATTTTGTCAATTGATGATTCCTGTGGGAGGCAAAGAGATCTATGTCTGGCCTTCCCCACGCTTGGATTATATTTGTAAACACTTGAGGATGCAACTTCCATTCATGCGGGTCTGTCATATTTCTGCTTAGATTGTCTGCCAGCGTGTTTTCCAACCCTGGCAGGTACTGTGCTTGAAGTTCGATTTGCCATTCCAGAGCCAAGTTCCAAAGTGACATGGCCAGCCTGCACAGGGGGTATGAATGTGTTTCTCCTTGTTTATGTACCACATTACTGTGGTGTTGTCTGTTCTTATCAATAATTGCCCTGGATGCAGGTGATCCTTGAAAGCTGTAATTGCATTTATCACTGCTAGCATTTCCTTTTGATTGCTGTGAAGGTGCTTTTCCTTTTGGGACGATTTGCCCTGAATGCACCTGTCTGTCATGTGTGCCCCCCAGGCGTAGTCTGAGGCGTCTGTTGTGATGACTTGATTTGCTTGAGGCTTGCAGAATGGTAGACCTGTGTTTGTTTGGCATGCTTGGGCCTACCATAGAAATTCCTTTTGCAAACATGGGATTATTGGTATTATTGTTTCCAAACTGTGGCTGTGTTGAGACCATAGTTTTTTTAGGTACCATTGAAGTTTCCTCATATGCAACTTTGCACATGGGATTATAAGAATGCAAGATGCCATGAAGCCCAGAGCCTGCAGGATTTTCCTTGCAGTTAGCCTGGTACAATTTGCTAGTATTTTGAAGTACTGAGTTAGTTGCCCCTGTTTTTCTGGCGTAAGATAGGCCATCTGGGTGTTTGTGTCCAAGTTGGCACCCAGGAAAATTATTTTCCGAGATGGTGTTAGCCTGGATTTGTCTTTGTTGACTGTGTATCCCAGAGAATTCAATGACTGTGTTACATAAGCCAGATACTCCAGAAGTATGTGTTTGCTGTCCGCTTGGATCAGGCAGTCGTCCAAATAACGGTAAATTTGTATCCCTTGAAGTCTGCAGTAGGCAATTACTGATGCCAGGCATTTCGTGAATACTCTGGGCGCAGTAGATAAGCCAAAGGGCAATGCAGAGAATTGATAGTGGATTGAACCTGCAAGAAATCCGAGGTATCTTCTGCAGCTTTGTCTGATTGAGACATGCAGGTATGCCTCCTTGAGGTCCAATGTTACCAGCCAAGACTCCTTGCCCAGCATGGGAAGAAGCTGCTGTAAGGTGAGCATCTTGAATTTTGGTATGAGTAGGAATGTGTTTAGGATGGATAAGTCCAAAATGGGTCTCCAATCGGTTCCCTTCCTTGGTACCAGGAATAGTCTGGAATAAAAAAGTACAGTTTTGTACCTACCATAAATGTGGATGTTCGAGGATCCCCATTGCTGCAGTCCTTACTATTGGGTGTAGTCCGCTGTCCAGTCGGCCCGAATACCAGAGTATATGGCTGACGTCGGTCAGGGCGCATTAGACTGACGTCAGTACGTCAGGGTACTAATGCGCATGACCGACGTCATATCCTCAGTCTTTTCTTGCCCCAGATGTCAGAAGACCCTAAAAAGACAAGGCCCAAAATACCTGCACCAAAAATATGTACAATATATACAAGAAAATATACAAAAATATCAGCATGTAACCTCACCTACACAACCACCCCTAAACATAGAGGGGAAGGAGGGAGGGTAAATTGGACTGCAGCAATGGGGATCCTCGAACATCTACATTTATGGTAGGTACAAAACTGTACTATGTTCTTCGTTCCCCATTGCTGCAGTCCTTACTATTGGGTAGAATCCCAAAGCAGAGGTAAGGGAGGCTGGCAAATCATAAAGAAGCAGGAGCTGACAACATGCCTTGCAAAACAGCTGTGGCAAAACCAGCCCTAGACTTAGAGTAGATAGGAAGGTGATAATGCTTAGAGAAAGTATGCACTGAACTCCAAGTAGCTGCTTCCAAAATATCCTTAGTTGCCACCCCTTAGAAATGCTGTAGAAGTGGCAGTAGCCCTAGTGGAATGAGGCCTAATCCCAGCTGGAATCTCCTTGCCATGATGGGAATAACAAAATGCAATGAAAAGCCAATCCACCTAGAAATAGTTTGTTTTGACACAGGCTTGCCCTCAAGAACTCAAAGCAAAAGAAACAAACAACTGCTGAGACTGCCTAAAATCCTTAGTCCTGCTTAAATAATAACGCAATTGCCTGTGTACATCTAAAGTGTGCAAAATCTTTTCCCCTTTATTTTGGGGGTCTGCATAAAAGTAGGCAAATGAATAGTTTGGTTTAAAGCCACACTAGAAACCACCTTAGGCATAAAGGAAGGATTAGTACGTAATGATACCCTATCCTTATGAAAAATCAAAAGGGCTCTACTGCCATAAGGGCCTGCAACTCAGACACCCTTCTTGCAGAAGTTATAGCCAACAGAAAAGCAGTCTTCCATGACAAGTATTTCAATTCAGCAGTAGCCGCAGGCTCAAAAGGTTGTAGAGTAAGTTTTTCCAACACAAAATTGAGATCCCAAGCAGGAGTAGGAGCTCTCGTGGGGTCTTATATTCTTTGCCCCTCTAAGAAACTGCTTGAACAAAGGATGCGAAAACAATGGTGGGTCACAATCATAGTGAGCTGAAATTGCTGCAGCATGAATCTTAATGGAAGAGAAGGACAAACCTTTGTCCAATAACTCAGTAAGATATTGAAGAGCCACACTCAAATTAGGCTCAGAAATCTCCAAATTCTTTGCTGTGCTCCAAAATAAAAATCTCTTCCATTTTTCTGCGTACACTTTCCTTGTACTAGGTCTTCTAGCTTCCATAATCACATTTAAAACTTGTTGAGGAAGTTGAGACCTGCTGTGTTTCAACACAGAATATGCCAGGCTGTTAGATGAAGAGAGTGAAGCTTGACATTGAGCAGATGACCGTCCTTCTGAGATAACAGATGAGGAATCAGAGGTAAAGGCCATGGAGGCTTCTTTACCAGACTCCGTAGTAGTGGGTACCAGTGTTGCGAGGCCAATCTGGAGCTATCAAAATCATCCTTGGCCTGTCTTGTCTGACCTTTAATAGTACCTTTGGAAGAAGAGGCAGAGGTGGAAAGGCATACACATGAAGGTTTTTCCAACTGAAAGACAGAGCATCCACTTTCCAAGCTGTGTGATGAAACCCCTTTGTGCAATACTTTGGCAGCTGGTGGTTTAGTGGAGAAGCGAACAGATCTATGTCTGGAGTTCCCCATGACACTGTCAATTTCTGAAATACATGAAGATCCAGTTTCCACTCGTGGGGATCCATGATTTGTCTGCTTAACACATCTGCTAAGGAGTTCTGTGCTCCGGCAGAAACCTTGCCTGAAGAGTTAGTTGCAAGCTTAGCAGTCTCCCATAAAATCATTGCTTGCCTGCATAGAGGATAAGAATGTGTTCCCCCTTGCTTGTTGATGTACCACATGACAGTTGTGTTGTCTGTTAGAATCAACACCTGCCCTGGAAGAATTAACTCCTTGAAAGCCATTAATGCAAACTGGACTGCTAACATCTCCTTCATGTTGATATGTAGATGCTGTAGTCTGGCAGGCCACTTGTCTTGTATCCACTTTCCATTTAGATGAGCTCCCAAGCAATGTCCGAGGCATCTGTCGTTAAAATCTGACTCGCCTCTGGCCGGGTCACAGAGAGTCCCTTGTTTAGGTGACATTCCTGAGCCCACCACAAAAATTCTTTTTGAAGGCAAGGTATTATTTGAATGACAGTGTCCAAATCCTGGCAGTGCTGTGTCCATACATTTTGAGATACCATTGTAGCTTCCTCATATGCAGTTTGGCATTGGGAAGCACCAGAATACAAGATGCCATGAACCCTAATGCTTGAAGGACTGTCCTTGCAGTCAGCACGGACTGATGAGATAGTTGATGGAAGTAAAGTGATAGACTCTTTTGTTTGTCCGGGGTTAAAAGGCCATCTGGGCTGCTGTATTCAGTCTCACACCCAGAAAGCACATGTCTTGAGAGGGTACTAGACTGGACTTTATTTCGTTCACAGAATACCCTAGGCATCTTAGCACTGCTATAACATATTCCAGATGCTGTAGAAGGTCTTCCTTTTCTTGAGCCAGAATCAGGCAGTCGTCCAAGTAAGGATAGATTTGAATTCCTTGCAGCCTGAAGTAAGCTATCACTGGAGCCAGAACCTTTGTGAATACTCTGGCAGTAGATAAGCCAAAGGGCAATGCAGAGAACTGATAATGAGAATTTCCAGCTCGAAACCGCAGATACTTCCTGCAACTTAGCCTTATAGGCACCTGAAGGTAAGCTTCCTTGAGATCTAAAGTTACCATCCAGTGATCTTTGCCCAGCAGAGGTAAAAGCTGTTGTAACGTCAACATCTTGAACTTGGGAATGTCCAGATAAGTGTTGAGGAGAGATAAATCCAAAATTGGTCTCCACGTGTTCCCCTTCTTTGGTACTAGGAACAGGCGAGAATAAAATCCTAGGCCCGTTTCTGATACAGGAACTGGCTGAATGGCCCCATCTGGAGTAACTGAGAAATTTGCTTGTGAGCCTCTTTTCTTTGTGGAGGAGGAACGTCTGGCATGCCTTTGAAAGGAGGCATTGTATGGAAATAAAACCTGTAACCGTGGTGAATGATATCCAACACCCATCTGTCTTGAGTAATTAAATCCCAATTTTCTTTGAAAAGAGACAGTCTTCCACCCAAAGGAGCTACCAGACGAGAATCTACTGGCAGCTGAAAGGGCAGGTCATTGGGTCTGTTTACGAAAGGACTGACCCCTGCCCTCACCAGAAGTCTGAGCAGGTGAACTCCCTGTTCTAGGCCTAAAAGAACCTTGAGCTCTGCCCCTACCACGTCTAGACCTACCCCTAGACTGGGAATCATAAGCAGGATATGTCCACCCCTTAGCAGGCCAATTTTTACTAAACTTCGGTGGCTGCACCTGCAAAAAATCTTTAACAGTTTGCATAGACTTAGCTTTGTCCTCCATTTTCTTTAAAACTGCTTCCACAGGCGAACCAAACAACACATCAGACTGTAAAGGAGCATCCAAAATCCTTGTCTTAACATGCTCAGCTAAATTCTGATCCCTCAACCAGGCATGCCTGCGAAGAACAGAACTAGTGGCAGCCACCCTCGAGGAGGCCTGTACAGCATCAAAACCACATTGCAAAGAATGCTTACCTACTTGTTCAGACACATGAACCAAATCCAACAACTCTTTACACTCAATACCTTCCGCCAAAGCATCCACCTTAGATTTCAATTGGGAAAGGAGATAATTTTGATATTTTAGCATGTGAAACTGACAATTCAACGCTCTCATGGCTAGAGTGGAAGAAGTATACACTTTCTTTCCCCACCTATCCAAAGCCCTTGCCTCTTTATCAGTGGGAACAGGATTTTTAACCACAGAGGCCTTAACACCTTTAGGCCCCTGAGAAACAGTTTCTGGGTCCGCCCTAGGACTCTTAAACAAATACTTATGAGCTTCAGGCACCTTATAGTACCTATCGGGTTTAACAGGAGCAGGAGGCAAAGAGTCAGGGTTCAGGGAAGCCTCTGCAAAACATCTTCCACCACATTCAACACAGGAGGTATAGCTAAGGGCCTATGCTGGGGTAAAAACAAGAATTCCCTAAGCCTTTTCCTGGAATCAGAGTAATCCTGGCCTTCCCATTTAAAGTGCTCCCTCATGGAATGAAGAGTCTCTGAAAATGAGAAATCCTCAGGAGGAGAAGCTGTAGGAGTGGAATCATCCACATCAGAATCAGAATAAGGAGGATACTCCTGCAAGTCTTCCACAGAAGACTCAGAAGCCTCTGAACACTGTTCAAAACTATCAAACTCGGTTCCACCCTGGGCCTCTTATCAGGAGGGGGCATAGAACCTCTAATCATAGTAATCAAATCTTCTGCCATTTTAAGCATATGTTTCTTAGGTACAGAACCGAAATGCTAGGAGAAGCCCCACTGAAGCTGAACTTGGCCTACCTCTCAAAGAAGTTTTGGCAACAGAAGGAGAGGCTCTAACTACCTTGGGAAGAGAGGGAAGAACAGTTACCTGAGAAGCCGCCTCAGCCTGGCCTACCTCCTGAGAAGGCACATCCTGTAACAGTAAAGTCTCTGCCTGAGACTCCAAAGAAACTCCTGGCAAAACCTCCGGCTCCACTGAGCCTTCTAAAGAACCGACGTCCGGGACTGCCGGTTCATCAACCCTAGGCTTCACTGTTTTGTCCTTGCGCTTCTTGGACGAAGCGCGCGTCGGAGCATCCGACGGCATTTTATAATTGCAACGCTTCCCAAACACTAACCTGGCACAGTCTAACCGTCTCTTAATAGTGCGTTTGTTAAACCTAGCACAAGAGCGGCATCCAACAACGTCGTGCTCAGGCCCTAAACAAGGTATACACAATGTATGGTAATCCCTATGAGGTATCTGTTTCCCACAAGAAATACAGTTATTCACTTTTTCTGACATCCGGTTAAATACTGAGGCAAGAAAAAACCAAAATGTTCCCCAACGGGGTACTTAGCCAACTCTGATTCGGTCTGAAACTCCGGTTTCGGAAATCTTTCAGAACGCCAACCTGCACTCGCAAAACTGCTTCTGCATCGGACCATGCGGCAAAAAAGACTGAGGATATGACGTCGGTCATGCGCATTAGTACCCTGACGTACTGACGTCAGTCTAATGCGCCCTGACCGACGTCAGCCATATACTCTGGTATTCGGGCCGACTGGACAGCGGACTACACCCAATAGTAAGGACTGCAGCAATGGGGAACGAAGAACATCCTTGACCTTGTCCGTGAGTAGGTACCTCTTGAATAGCTTTCATGTTCATGAGCTTTGAAATTTGTATTTGAGCCTCTGTCCTTTGATTGTGTGGCAGGTTCGGCATGCCTCATTTTTGGAAGAGTGTGAAAATGAAATCTGTAGCCTCTGTTTATAATGTCCAGGATCCATTTGTCTGTTGTGATATGCCAATTTTTTGAAAATAATGCCAGCTTTCCTCCCAAGGGTGCTGCCAGCTGAGACTTGCTTGGCATGCAAAGGGGAAAGTCATTGGGTTTGTTTCCTGTATTGTTGTGCACTGTCTTCGCCACCTCTTGGTGCTGGAGTTTGCCATTGTCCGCCTCTATATGATCCTTGAGATTGTCCTCTGCCCCTTGTGCGCCTGTATCTACCTCTTTGGGGCTTGTCCATGGCTGGAAAGGACCAGTTTTTTGAAGGCCAATTTCTGCTAAAACATGGTGGTTGTACCTGTAGAAAAGCTTTGACAGTTTGCATAGATTTAGCTTTTTCTTCCATTTTCCGTAGTATCTCCTCAGCATTAGTACCAAATAATACATCCTTTTGTAAAGGAGCATCTAGTAGTTTAGCTTTAACATGATCAGGCAAGGTTTGTTCCCTAAGCCAGGCATGTCTACAAATGACTGATCCTGTAACAGCAGCTCTACCTGAGGCCTCTAGAGCATCATAGACACATTGTAAGGTGCGTTTACCCACTTGTTCTGCACTATGCATCATGCATCATATCCTGCAACTCCTTCAAATCTGGTTGTTCAGGCTGTGACATTTTACTCCTTAATTGTGATAACAGAAACTGCTGATATTTAAGCATATGGAACTGACAATTTAAGGCCCTCATGGCTAGGGTGGCCGAGGTATATACCTTTTTTCCCCACCTTTCTAAGGATCTTGACTCTCTTTCGGAAGGTAATGGATTCTTAGCAGTAGAGGCCTTCATTCCCTTGGGGCCTTGAGAAATGGTTTCAGGGTCAGCATTATGGCTTTTGTAAAGAAATTGGTGTGAGTTAGGAACTCTGTAGTACCTATCAGGCTTGACTGGGGCAGGAGGCAGGGAATCCGGATTAAGGCAAGCCTCCGAGTAAACATCATCAAGTATGTCCAAGACAGGAGGAATCGCCAGAGGTCTGTGCTGAGGTAGCAAAAGAAATTCCCCAAGTCTTTTCTTGGAATCTGAAAAATCTTGGCCTTCCCAATGGAAGTGTTCCCTCAAGGTATGCAAGGTTTCCCCGAAAGAGAAATCCTCTGGGGGAGATACAGAAGGAATGGACTGCTCTGCATCAGAATCTTCAAAAGGGGAGTACGTGTGTTCCTCTTCATCAGAGTGTTCTGAAATAATGGAGCCCTGGTCAGAAGAGGGAGACTCTTCCTGCACTCTGGGTCTCTTGTCCGTAGGGGGTTGGGAACCCCTGATCAGAGTAATTAAATCCTCAGCCATTTTGAGCATCTGCTTTTTAGGCATGGGACCTGGAGATGGGCCCTGTGCAACAGGCCTCTTGGGATGCATGGCTGATTTGGACTTAGTAAAGGCCTTTATGGAAAAGGAAGATGAGGGTGTAAAGACACCATGGGTGGAAGTGGACCTGTCCACATTAAGAGGCTCAACACTCACAGTGGCTTCGGTAGCTGTAGTCAGGGTATGGGCCGAGGCACCTGCGGTCTCCGTTACAGAAGACACCACCAGAGAAGTGTCGTCTGTAGTCAGGGGCTGCGTAGGCGCCTCGCTGAGAACCGGACCACGTGTAGTCGGTTTTGGCGTGGTGTCGGTGGAGACCGCAGACCTCGCGTGTCGGTCTTTGTCCTTGCGTTTTTTGGACAAAACGGTAGTCGGAGTCTCCGACGACATTTTATAATCAAAAGCTTTACCAAAAAAGTGCTAGGCGAACTCTGCCCGACGCTTAATAGTGCGTTTATTGAAAGTAGCACAAAAGCAACAGCCCGAGACGTCTTGGTCTAGGCCTAAACAAGGTATACAGAGGGAATGGAAATCCTTATGCGGTATTTGCTTCCCAGAAGAAATACAATTGTTAACTGTCTGACATCGGTCTGAGGCAAGAAAAGTTTCCCCAACGGGGTACTTAGCTTTAAAGAAGACTTCGGTTTCCAAATTTTCGTAATTTCAGGAGCTGGCCGACCAGCACTTGCGAACTGCTTCTGCTTCGGGCACCGCGTGGCAAAACAAGACTGAAGAAAATGGTGTCGGCTGTGCCTTATGTACCCCTGTCGCACTGACGTCAGGAAAGAAAGCGACAACTGACGCTGGACCTAGACTTTGGAATTCGGCCGACCGACGACCCGCCTGACGGCAGGAGAACCCATCTGTTATGACTGCAGCTGTATGCACGATGAACATCGGAGATCTTTAGAAAAGGGTAGGAGGAAATTACACAGGAAAAAATGGTAAATGTGGGACCACTGCATGCAGAAGAGGAACAATGTTTAAAAGAAGGCAAGATCTGAATGAGCTATACAGTGGACGAGTGACAATGACAGGATATAAGTGTTATACAATGTTTACAGCTACAGTTGTGTTGGCAAAGTTTTGTAAGGTATAATGCTTGCAATTGGGATTGTGCCGCTATGATTTATTTTCATTTATATAAATGGAAGATTGCCTGTGTCACACAACTTAATAAAGAGGTTTCTTGTAAAAAAAAAAAAAAAAAAAAAAAAGGGGGTTACCATGCATACATAGAATAACAAAATTAAATGGACTTGGACTTAGCTTGCAATGGTTTTCTTGGACACTTGTAGGTCCAATTCTGAATCCATGAAGGAGACAAAACAGTGGATCAGCCTTCCAAATGGATATGTTCTTGTTCAAGTAGAACCTGCTATGTGCACATCTAGAAAGTGCAAGTCTATCTACCTGGTTCTGTGGGTTGGGGAAGAAAGGAAGAAAACTGATGGCCTGGTTGACTGACAGCTTTTTTTGCATGAATTAGCCCTCAAGGTTACTGTTTCCTTCTGAAAAATAATAAGAGGAGGAATGGCCATGACTGCCTGTAGCACTGAGACTCTCTTAGCCAAGTGACAGCCATAAGCAGATAATCTTCATGTGCAGAATTTGAGACTTGCTGAGGCTGCTGGTTCAAAGGGATTCACAGTAAACCTTTCCAGCATGAAGCTGAGGTCCCAAGTAGGGATTACAAGCTTACCTGGTGGTCTAAGATGTAGAACCCCTTTAAAGAATAGTCTGAACTTTGGGTCTGGACATAACAGGAGGGCTGTGGGACAGACAGGGAGATGGTGGGCAGGTGGGCTTCAATGGAGGAGTAGGCCAGACCTGCATTCATGACCTCATACAGGTGTTTTAGGATGGAAGGTACCTCTAATTTATTAGGGTCCTAGTTACTCCTACAGCACCAGAAAGAAAATATGTCCCACGTGGTGGATCTCCCTACTCCTTGGAGAACCTTAACATCTTCTGAAAACTGATGCCTGTAAGCAATCAGAATCTTATCATCCATGAGCTTAGCTTTATGGATGATAGGTTGGACTGCAGTAATCATTTCTTGTGAGTGAGGTCTGCTTTCTGTTGCAGTGTTTCCCTAGGCTAGCAGAAATAGAAAAGCTATACAATGCACTCTTCGCCAAAACGTGTTAGGTAGTATAGAGCTTTATTTTTTATTCTTGGATCTTTAGCACAGCCCTTGGAACGAGAGGTAGTGAGGGGAAGGCATACAGAAAAGTACAGTTTTGTACCTACCATAAATGTAGATGTTCGAGGATCCACATTGCTGCAGTCCTAACTATTGGGTAGTCCGCTGTCCAGTCGGCCCGAATACCAAAGTATATGGCTGACGTCGGTCAGGGCGCATTAGACTGACGTCAGTACGTCAGGGTACTAATGCGCATGACCGACGTCATATCCTCAGTCTTTTCTTGCCCCAGATGTCAGAAGACCCTGAAAAGATAAGGCCAAAACCAAAAACTCCAAACATACCTGCACCAAAAATATGTACAATATGTACAAAATTACTAGAATATAACCTCACCTACACAACCACCCCTAAACACAGAGGGGAAGGAGGGAGGTAATGGACTGCAGCAATGTGGATCCTCGAACATCTACATTTATGGTAGGTACAAAACTGTACTATGTTCTTCATTCCACATTGCTGCAGTCCTAACTATTGGGTAGAATCCCAAAGCAGAGGTAAGGGAGGCTGGCAAATCATAAGGAATCAGGAACTGACAACATGCCTTGCAAAATAGCTGTGGCAAAACCAGCCCTAGACTTAGAGTAGAGAGGAAGGAGATAATGCTTAGAGAAAGTATGCACTGAACTCCAAGTAGCTGCCTCCAAAATATCCTTAGTTGCCACCCCCCTTAGAAATGCTGTTGAAGTGGCAGTAGCCCTAGTGGAATGAGGCCTAATCCCAACTGGAATCTCCTTGCCATGATGGGAATAACAAAATGCAATGCAAAACCCAATCCACCTAGAAATAGTTTGTTTCGACACAGGCTTGCCCTGCGAACCCAAAGCAAAAGAAACAAACAACTGCTGAGACTGCCTAAAATTCTTAGTCCTGCTCAAATAATAACGCAACTGCCTGTGTACATCTAAAGTGTGCAAAATCTTTTCCCCTTTATTTTGAGGATCTGCATAAAAAGTAGGCAAATGAATAGTTTGGTTTAAAGCCACACTAGAAACCACCTTAGGCATAAAGGAAGGATTAGTACGTAAAGATACCCTATCCTTATGAAAATCAAAAAGGCTCTACCGCCATAAGGGCCTGCAACTCAGAAACCCTTCTTGCAGAAGTAATGGCCAACAAAAAAGCAGTCTTCCATGACAAGTATTTCAATTCAGCAGTAGCCGCAGGCTCAAAAGGTTGTAGAGTAAGTTTCTCCAACACAAAATTGAGATCCCAAGCAGGAGTAGGAGCTCTACGTGGGGGTCTTATATTCTTTGCCCCTCTAAGAAATTGCTTGAACAAAGGATGCGAAAACAATGGTGGGTCACAATCATAGTGAGCTGAAATTGCTGCAGCATGAATCTTAATGGAAGAGAAAGACAAACCTTTGTCCAATAACTCAGTAAGATATTGAAGAGCCACACTCAAATTAGGCTCAGAAATCTCCAAATTGTTTGCTGCACTCCAAAATAAAAATCTCTTCCATTTTTCTGCGTACACTTTCCTTGTACTAGGTCTCCTGGCTTCCATAATCACATTTAAAACTTGTTGAGGAAGTTGAGACCTGCTGTCCTTCAAAACAGAATATGCCAGGCTGTTAGATGGAGAGTGAAGCTTGACATTGAGCAGGTGACCGTCCCTCTGAGACAACAGGTGTGGAATCAAGGGTAAAGGCCATGGAGGCTTCCTTACCAGACTCCTCAGTAATGGATACCAGTGCTGCCGAGGCCAATCTGGAGCTATTAAAATCATCCTTGGCTTGTCTTGTCTGACCTTTAGAAGCACCTTTGGGAGAAGAGGCAGAGGTGGAAAAGCATACACATGAAGATTTTTCCAACTGAAAGAAAGAGCATCCACTTTCCAAGCTGTGTGATGAAACCTCTTTGTGCAAAACTTTGGCAGCTGGTGGTTTAGTGGAGAAGCGAACAGATCTATGTCTGGAGTTCCCCATGACACTGTCAATTTTGAAATACATGAAGATCCAGTTTCCACTCGTGGGGATCCATGATTTGTCTGCTTAACACATCTTCTAAGGAGTTCTGTGCTCGGCAGAAACCTTGCCTGAAGAGTTAGTTGCAAGCTGAGCGCAGTCTCCCATAAAATCATTGCTTGCCTGCACAATGGGTAAGAATGTGTTCCCCCTTGTTTGTTGATGTACCACATGACAGTTGTGTTGTCTGTTAGAATCAACACCTGCCCTGGAATAAGTAACTCCTTGAAAGCCATTAATGCAAACTGGACTGCTAACATCTCTTTCATGTTGATATGTAGATGCTGTAGTCTGGCAGGCCACTTGTCTTGTATCCACTTTCCATTTAGATGAGCTCCCCAAGCAATGTCTGAGGCATCTGTCGTTAGAATCTGACTCGCCTCTGGCCGGGTCACAGAGAGTCCCTTGTTTAGGTGACATTCCTGAGCCCACCACAAAAATTCCTTTTGAATGCAAGGTATTTGAATGACAGTGTCCAAATCCTGGCAGTGCTGTGTCCATCATACATTTTTGAGATACCATTGCAGCTTCCTCATATGCAGTTTGGCATTGGGAAGCACCAGAATACAAGATGCCATGAACCCTAAGGCTTGAAGGACTGTCCTTGCAGTCAGCCCGGACTGAAGAGATAGTTGATGGAAGTAACTGGAAAGATTCTTTTGTTTGTCCGGGGTTAAAAAGGCCATCTGGGCTGCTGTATTCAGTCTCACACCCAGAAAGCACATGTCTTGAGAGGGTACTAGACTGGACTTTATTTCGTTCACAGAATACCCTAGGCATCTTAGCACTGCTATAACATAATCCAAATGCTGTAGAAGGTCTTCCTTTTCTTGAGCTAGAATCAGGCAGTCGTCCAAGTAAGGATAGATTTGAATTCCTTTTAGCCTGAAGTAAGCTATCACTGGAGCCAGAACCTTTGTGAATACTCTGGGCAGTGGATAAGCCAAAGGGCAATGCAGAGAACTGATAATGAGAATTTCGAGCTCAAACGCAGATACTTCCTGCAACTTAGTCTTATAGGCACATGAAGGTAAGCTTCCTTGAGATCTAAAGTTACCATCCAGTGATCTTTGCCCAGCAGAGGTAAAAGCTGTTGTAACGTCAACATTTTGAACTTGGGAATGTCCAGATAAGTGTTGAGGATAGATAAATCCAAAATTGGTCTCCACGTGTTCCCCTTCTTGGTACTAGGAACAGGCGAGAATAAAATCCTAGGCCCCTTTCTGGCACAGGAACTGGCTGAATGGCCCCTATTTGGAGCAACAGAGAAATTTGCTTGTGAGCCTCTTTTCTTTGTAGAGGAGGAATGTCTGGCATGCCTTTGAAAGGAGGCAAGGTATGGAAATAAAACCTGTAACCGTGGTGAATGATATCCAGAACCCATCTGTCTTGGGTAATTAAATCCCAATTTTCTTTGAAAAGAGACAGCCTTCCTCCCAAAGGTGCTGCCAGGCGAGAATGTACTGGCAGCTGAAAAGGCAGGTCATTGGGTCTGCTTACGAAAGGACTGACCCCTGCCCTCACCAGAAGTCTGAGCAGGGGAACTCCCTGTCCTAGGCCTAAAAGAACCTTGAGCTCTGCCCCTACCACGTCTAGACCTACCCCTAGACTGGGAATCATAAGCAGGATAAGTCCATCCCTTAGTAGGCCAATTTCTACTAAACTTGGAGGCTGCACCTGCAAAAATCCTTAACAGTTTGCATAGACTTAGCCTTGTCCTCCATTTTCTTTAAAACTGCTTCCACAGGCGAACCAAACAACACATCAGACTGCAAAGGAGCATCCAAAATCCTTGTTTTAACATGCTCAGCTAAATTCTGATCTCTCAACCAGGCATGCCTACGAAGAACAGAACCAGTGGCAGCCACCCTTGAGGAGGCCTGCACAGCATCAAAACCACACTGCAAGGAATGTTTACCCACCTGTTCAGACACATGAACTAAATCCTGCAACTCTTTACACTCAATACCTTCTGCCAGAGCATCCACCTTAGATTTCAATTGTGAAAGGAGGTAATTCTGATATTTTAACATGTGAAACTGACAATTCAATGCCCTCATGGCTAAAGTGGAAGAAGTATACACTTTCTTTCCCCATCTATCCAAAGCCCTTGCCTCTATCAGGAGGAACAGGATTTTTAACAACAGAGGCCTTCACCCCTTTAGGCCCCTGAGAGACAGTTTCCGGGTCTGCCCTAGGACTCTTAAAAAGATACTTATGAGCCTCAGGCACCCTATAGTACCTATCCGGTTTAACTGGGGCAGGAGGCAAAGAATCAGGATTCAGGGAAGCCTCTGCAAAAACATCTTCCACCACATTCAGAACAGGAGGTATAGCTAAAGGCCTATGCTGGGGTAAAAACAAGAATTCCCTAAGCCTCTTCCTGGAATCAGAGAAATCTTGACCTTCCCATTTAAAATGCTCCCTCATGGAATGCAGAGTCTCTGAAAATGAAAAATCCTCAGGAGGAGAAGCTGAAGGAGTAGAATCATCCACATCAGAATCAGAATAAGGAGGATACTCCTGCAAGTTTTCAGCCAAGACTCAGAAGCCTCGAACAGTGCTCAAAACTCTCAAACTCAGGTTCCACCCTAGGCCTCTTATCAGGAAGGGGCATAGAACCTCTAATCATAGTAATCAAATCCTCTGCCATTTTAAGCATATGTTTCTTAGGCAAAGACCCTGAAGCACTAGGAGAAACCCCCACTGAAGCTACACTAGGCCTGCCTCTCAAAGAAGCCTTGGAAACAGAGGGGGAGGCCCTAACCACCTTAGGAAGAGAGGGAAGAACAGCCACCTGAGAAGCCCCCTCAGCCTGGCCTACTTCCTGAGAGGATACATCCTGTAACAATAAAGTCTCTCCCTGAGACTCCAAAGAAACACCTGGCAGAACCTCCGGCTCCACTGAGCCTTCTAAAGAACCGGCGTCAGGGACTGTCGGTTCTTCCACTCTAGGCTTTGCTGCTTTATCCTTGCGCCTTTGCGAAGCGGCGCCGGAGCATCCGACGGCATTTTATAATTACAACGCTTCCCAAAACTAACCTGGCACAGTCTAACCTTCTCTTAATAGTGCGTTTGTTAAATCTAGCACAAGAGCGCATCCAACAACGTCGTGCTCAGGCCCTAAACAAGGTATACACAAAGTATGGTAATCCCTATGAGGTATCTGTTTCCCACAAGAAATACAGTTATTCACTTTTTCTGACATCCGGTTAAATACTGAGGCAAGAAAAAACCAAAATATTCCCCAACGGGGTACTTAGCCAACTTTGATTCGGTCTGAAACTCTGACTTCAGAAACTTTCAGAACGCCAACCTGCACTCGCAAAATTGCTTCTGCATCGGACCATGCGGCAAAAAAGACTGAGGATATGACGTCGGTCATGCGCATTAGTACCCTGACGTACTGACGTCAGTCTAATGCGCCCTGACCGACGTCAGCCATATACTTTGGTATTCGGGCCGACTGGACAGCGGACTACCCAATAGTTAGGACTGCAGCAATGTGGAATGAAGAACATCTTCCCTGTCCAATGAAGAGAGAAAGCATCTATCTTCCAGGCAGAGGGACAAGAGTTCCTGGTGCTAAAGAGGGGAAGTTGCTTGCTGCTCATGGAGGCAAACACATCTAAGTGAAGTGTCCTCCAATGCTGAAGAAAGTACAGTTGTGTACCTACCATAAATGTAGATGTTAGAGTGTATTCACTGTTGCAGTCATTACACTTGGGTTATCCTGCTGGCAGGCTACCCGCAGCCGGCCTGAATTCGAAAGTTCTGGTCCGGTGCCGGTTGCTGTCGCCTCTTCCCTGACGTCAGTGTGCCAGGGGTATACAAGATGCAACAGACGCCATTTTCTTCAGTTTTTCTTGCCCCAGATGTCAGGTGCCCCCAAGAAGGTAGGCAATACATATTGCTTATAAAAAAACATACAGTAAAATAAATACCTTCATCTACAAGCAAATAGGTTGCATACGATAGAGAAGTATAGATAAGTCCCACCAAAGAAAGAAGGAGGGTGGGTGGGTAACCTGGACTGCAACAGTAAATACACTCTAACATCTACATTTATGGTAGGTACACAACTGTACTATGTTCATAGTGTTTCACTGTTGCAGTCATTACACTTGGGTTGAATCCCAAAGCTGAGGTTGGGCGGCTGGGTCTAAATAGGATTAGGAGTGGCTATGAGGCCCGCAGAACTGCAGTGCCAAAGCCTGCTCTGGATTTAGAGTAGTGGTAAGTGATCGTGCTTGGTAAAAGTGTGCACTGAACTCCAA
Source organism: Protopterus annectens (assembly GCF_019279795.1). Taxonomy (NCBI): domain Eukaryota; kingdom Metazoa; phylum Chordata; order Ceratodontiformes; family Protopteridae; genus Protopterus; species Protopterus annectens. Next base: position 634,591,891 of record NC_056728.1, on the reverse strand, counting down.
GTTGCAGCCTCCAAAATTTCCTTGGTTGGTACTCCTCTGAGAAAGGCTGCTGCCCTGGCAGAATGTGGCTTAATATTCTTAGGCACTGATTTGCCATGCTGTGCACAGCCGAAATGAATGCAGTGTCCTATCCATTTTGAAATAGTCTGCTTTGAAATAGCCTTTCCTTGTGATCCTGCAGCATATGCCACACACAGTTGGGCAGTCTTTCTGAAAGCTTTTGTTTTGTCCAAGTAGAAGCGTAGCTGCCTGTGTATGTCCAAAGCGTGCAGAAGTCTCTCCCCTTTATTCTGGGGATTTGGATAAAAAGTTGGCAAATGAATGGTTTGGTTAAGAGACACACTGGATACTACCTTTGGCATAAATGTTGGGTTTGTCCTTGGAGAAACCCTGTCCGGATGGAAAATGATATAAGGGTCCACTGCCATTAATGCCTGTAACTCTGAGACTCTTCTTGCTGAAGTTATTGCTAAAAGCAGAGCAGTTTTCCATAAGAATTTTATCTCAGCTGTATTGGCTGGCTCAAAAGGAGGCAGTGTGAGCTTTTCCAAGACAAAATTGAGGTCCCATGAAGATATCGGAGCTCTCCTTGGGGGGTCTTATGTTTTTGGCCCCTCTGAGGTACTGCCTTAGCAGTGGATGTGAGAAAATAGGATGTTCCGTATTGTAATGAGCTGAAATGGCAGAGGCATGGATCTTAATTGATGAGAAGGATAGGCCTTTGTCCAGCATCTCAGATATTGTAAAATCTGAGGAATATTTGGAACAAGCGGTTCAAGCCCTTGTGCCTGGTTCAAAGCACAGAATCTCTTCCATTTTTCTGCATAAGATTTCCTGGTGCTGGGTCTCCTGGCTTCCAAAATGACATCTATAACTGCTTTAGAGAGAGGTGTGTTCTGAGTGGTTATATTATTCGCCATGCAGCCATAGTTAAGGTTCTGAGTTGGCTGTGAAGGATTTGATTGTTTTGTTGGGTCAGAAGATGAGGAATTTGAGGTAAAGTCCAGGCTGAGTCTTGAGACAAGCTTTTTAGGACTGGGTACCAGTGCTGGCGTGGCCAGTCTGGGGCAATCAGAATAATTTTTGGCCTCTCTTGTCTGACTTTTAGTAGTACCTTGGGGAGGAGAGGCAGTGGTAGAAAGGCATAAACTGTCAGGGTTTTCCAGCTGAATGATACAGCATCCACCTTCCACGCTTGAGAGTGATAAGTCATTGTGCAGAATCTCTATAGTTGGAAGTTGTGAGGGGAGGCAAATAGATCTATGTCTGGACATCCCCATTTCCTTGTTATCCTGCTGAAGACTTGTGGATCTAATTTCCACTCATGCGGGTCCATGAGGCTTCTGCTTAGTTCGTCTGCCAGAGTATTTTTCTTTCCTGGCAGGAATTGTGCCTGCAGATGTACTTGGTAGGTCAGTGCTGTGTTCCACAAAGTCATGGCTTGCCTGCAGAGGGGGTACAAATGTGTGCCCCCTTGCTTGTTTATGTACCACATGACTGTAGTATTGTCCGTCTTTTGCAATAGGTGTCCTGGATGTAGTAGATCCTTGAAGGCTGTCAGGGCATTCTGTACAGCTAGCATCTCTTTTTGATTGATATGAAGATGCATGCCCTGAATACATTTTCCCGCCATGTGTGACCCCCAGGCATAATCCGATGCATCTGTTGTTAGTATCTGCCTGGCTCTGGGTAAAGTGAAAGGCTGTCCCTTGTTGTGGTGACAGGCCAGTGCCCACCACTGAAACTCTTGTTGCAGGCAGGGAATTAAAGTAATTGTTTCCAGGCTGTGGCAATGTTGAGTCCAAACAGTTTTTAGATACCACTGTAGCTTCCCAAATAGGTAGGCATTTCAAATTGCTAGTAAAAAATACAAAAGCAAAGCAAACAATAATTTTTAGTTACCAGCAAATACTCCCCATAGGTAATAAAGAGTAGATGCCCTGGGTAAGTACCAGAAAGTAAGAGGGGAAGGAGGGAGGGTAACCTGGACTGCAGCAATGTTTACACTCTAACATCTACATTTATGGTAGGTACAAAACTGTACTATGTTCATCGTGTTACACTGCTGCAGTCATCACACTTGGGGGGAGTCCCAAAGCTGAGGTAGGGAGGCTGAATCTATAAAGCATTAGGGGTGGCTATAAGGCCCTGCAGTACAGCAGTGGCGAAGCCAGCTCTGGATTTGGAGTATAAAGGCAAATGGTAATGTTTGGTGAAAGTATGCACAGAACTCCATGTGGCTGCTTCCAAAATATCCTTGGTAGGTACTCCTCTGAGGTAGGCAGTTGAAGTGGCTGTTGCCATGGTGGAGTGAGATCTGATGCTGCTAAGCACAGGTTTGCCATGGTGGGTATAGCAGAAACGTATACAGTGTCCTATCCATTTTGAAATAGTCTTCTTTGAAATGGCTTTTCCCTGTGCTCCTGCAGCATATGCTACCAATAATTGTTCAGTTTTTCTGAAAGCTTTGGTTTTGTCCAAGTAGAAGCGTAACTGTCTGTGAATGTCCAAAGAATGTAGTAGTCTCTCCCCTTTGTTCTGTGGTTTTGGATAGAAAGTTGGCAAGTGAATAGTTTGGTTTAGAGCCACACTTGATACCACCTTTGGCATAAAACGCAGGGTTAGTTCGTAAAGACACCCTGTCCTGGTGGAAGATGAGGAAAGGTTCCACTGCCATTAGTGCCTGTAATTCTGAAACTCTTCCTGCTGATGTTATTGCCAGTAGCAGAGCAGTTTTCCAAGAGATGTATTTTAATTCTACAGTGTTAGCTGGCTCAAAAGGAGGTAAAGTTAATTTTTCCAAAACAAAGTTGAGGTCTCAAGTAGGTGTGGGCGCTCTACGGGGCGGTCTTATGTTTTTAGCCCCTCTGAGGTATTGTTTGAGCAAAGGATTAGAAAAAAAATGGTGGATCCGTGTTGTAATGAGCAGAGATAGCGAAGGCGTGGATCTTGGATGAAAGAGAGAGGCCCTTGTCCAGCATCTCAGTTAAGTATTGCAGTATCTGAGGAATGATTGGGACAAGAGGGTCAAGGCTGTGTGCTTGGTTCCAGGCACAGAATCTCTTCCATATATCAGAGTATGCTTTCCTGGTGCTAGGCCTTCTGGCCTCCAGAATGCCATCCATAACAGCTTTGGAGAGAGGCATTGCTTGCTTGGCTAAGGAATTTTCCACGCAGCTATATTTAATGTCTTTAGCTGGCTGTGAAGTACCTGATTGTTGTGCTGTGTTCACCAGCTGTGGGATTTGAGGCAAAATCCAGGGTGATCCTTGTGTTAAGTTTTTTAAGATTGGGTGCCAGTGCTGGCGTGGCCAGTCTGGTGCAATCAGGATCATTTTCGGCTCTTCCTGCCTGGCTTTTATAAGTACCTTTGGAAGAAGAGGGGAAGGTGTATACTTGTAGTTTCTTCCAGCTGAATGAGAGGACATCCACTTTCCATGCTTGTGGATGGTAGCTCCTTGTGCAGAATTTCTGTAATTGGCAGTTCTTTGGGGAAGCAAACAGATCTATGTCTGGGTTCCACCATTTTTGTGTTATTCTGAATATTTGTGGGTTCAGTTCCCATTCGTGTGGGTCCGTAATGTTTCTGCTTAGGTCGTCTGCCAGTGTGTTTTTCTCTCCTGGCAGGAATTGTGCTTGCAAATGAACTTGGTAGTTTAGAGCTGTGTTCCACAAGGTCATGGCTTGTCTGCAGAGGGGGTAGGAGTGTGCACCCCCTTGCTCGTTTATGTACCACATAACTCTGTTGTCTGTCTTTAGTGGTAATTGTCCTGGATGCAGTAGGCCCTTGAAAGCTATAATAGCATTTTGTACTGCTAGCATCTCTTTTTGATTGATATGGAGATGTCTTTGCTCTGTGGGCCACTCGCCCTGGATACATTTTCCTGCCATGTGTGCTCCCCAGGCATAATCCGATGCATCTGTTGTCAGTGTCTGCCTGGCTGTGGGTTGAGTGAAAGGCTGTCCCTTATTGAGGTGACAAGCTTGTGCCCACCATTGAAACTCCTGTTGTAGGCAAGGAATTAGTGGTATAACTGTTTCCAAACTTTGACAGTGTTGAGACTATATGCTCTTTAGGTACCATTGTAGTTTCCTCGTATGCAGTCTGGCATATGGAATTAGTAGTATACAAGATGCCATGTAGCCCAAGGCCTGCAGAATTTTTCTTGCAGGGAGTTGGGACTTTGTTGCCATTAATTGAAAATATTGACTCGGTTGTCCTTGCTTGTTTGGCGTGAGGTGATAGCCAGAAGGAAGGCTGTTTTCCATGACAAATATTGTAGTTCTGTTGAAGCAGCTGGCTCAAATGGAGGCAGGGTCAGTTTTTCCAAAATGAAGTTGAGGTCCCAAGCAGGTGCTGGTGGTTTCCTTGGGGGTTTTATATTCTTAGCCTCTCTGAGGAACTGTCTTAAGAGAGGATGAGAGAATAAAGGAGGATCTGTATTGTACTGTGCAGAAATGGCTGAAGCATGGATCTTGATGGAGGAGAAGAAAAGTCCACTGTTTAACATCTCAGCTAGGTACTGTAATATTTGAGGTAAATCTATTACCCAAGGATTCTGGCCCTTTTTCTGATTCCAGGCACAAAACGGTTTCCATTTGGCGGAGTAGGCTTTTCTAGTAGAAGGTCTTCTGGCCTCCAAGATGACATCCTGCACCTCTCCTTGGAGAGGAGAGGAGAGTCTGTTGGGAAATCAAGTGATTCTCCATGCGGCTAGATTGAGGGTTTTTAGCTGGCTGTGAAGAGTTTTGAAGTTGTGCTGGGAAAACAGAAGAGGCACTAGATGCAGGATTCATGGTGGGGAATGCGTCAGGCTCTTCAGGAGTGGATAGCAGTGTTGTCTTGGCCAGTCTGGAGCAATGAGAATCATGTTTGGCCTCTCTGCTCTGGCTTTTAATAGAACTTTGGGCAGCAGGGGGAGAGGTGGAAAGGCATAGACTGTCAATGTTGTCCAATTGAAAGAAAGTGCGTCCACTTTCCAGGCCTGTGGATGATAGGTCCTTGAGCAAAATTTTTTCAGTTGGTAATTTCTGTGGGAAGCAAAGAGATCTATGTCTGGCTGTCCCCATGCCTGAGTTATCTTTGCGAAAACTTGAGGATGCAACTTCCATTCATGTGGATCTGTCATATTTCTGCTTAGCCAGTGTGTTTTCCTTCCCTGGCAGGAATTGTGCTTGAAGTTGGATTTGCAATTCCAGAGCAGTGTTCCAAAGGGACATGGCTAGTCTGCACAGGGGGTATGAATGAGTTCCTCCCTGTTTGTTTATGTACCACATCACTGTGGTGTTGTCTGTCCTTATCAATAGCTGGCCTGGATGCAGTAGGTCTTTGAAGGCCATAATAGCATTTTGCACTGCTAGCATTTCCTTTTGATTGATGTGTAGGTGCTTCTCTTTTTGGGACCATTTTCTCTGAATGCACTGATCGGTCATGTGCACCCCCCCAGGCATAGTCCGAGGCATCTGTTGTGATGATTTGATTTGTTTGAGGTATGCAGAAGGGGAGACCTATGTTTCTTTAGCATGCTTGAGCCCACCACAGAAATTCCTTTTGAAGACATGGAATGAGTGGTATAATTGTTTCCAAACTGTGGCTGTGTTGAGACCATATGTTTTTTAGGTACCATTGAAGTTTCCTCATATGCAGCTTTGCACATGGGATCAGTAGGATGCAAGATGCCATGAATCCCAGAGCCTGCAGGACTTTCCTTGCAGTCAGCCTGGTGAAGGTTGCCATTTTGCTGAAGTATTGAGATAGTTGCCCTTGCTTCTCTGGCGTGGGTGTTTGTATTCAAGCTGGCACCCAGGAAAAAATTTATTTTTGTTGACTGTGTATCCCAGAAAGTTCAACAGTTTTATTACAAACGCCAGGTGTTTCAGAAGTATGTGCTTGCTGTCCGCTTGGATCAGGCAGTCGTCCAGATATGGGTATATTTGTATCCCCTGAAGTCTGCAGAAGGCAATTACTGATGCCAGGCATTTCGTAAACACTCTGGGCGCAGTAGATAAGCCAAAGGGCAATGCAGAGAATTGATAATGGGTTGAACCTGCAAGAAATCTGAGGTATCTTCTGCAATCTTGCCTGATAGGGACATGCAGGTATGCCTCCTTGAGGTCCAATGTTACCAGCCAAGACTCCTTGCCCAGCATGGGAAGAAGCTGCTGCAATGTGAGCATCTTGAATTTTGGTACGTGTAAATATGTGTTTAGGATGGATAGGTCTAAAATAGGTCTCCAATCTTTGTCCTTCCTTGGTGCCAGGAATAGTCTGGAATAAAAACCTTGACCTTGTTCTTTTGCATGTACCTCTTGAATAGCTTTCATGTCCATGAGAGCTGAAATTTGTTTTTGTGCCTCTGCCCTTTGATTTTGTGGCAGGTTTGGCATGCCTCTCATTATTGGAAGGGTGTGAAAGTGGAATCTGTAGCCTCTGTCTATAATGTCCAGGATCCATTTGTCTTTTGTGACAATATGCCAATTTTTTGAGAATAATGCCAGTTTTCCACCTAAAGGTGCTGCCATTAAAGCTTTGCTTGGCATGCAAAGGGGAAAGTCATTGTGTCTGCTTTCTGAATGACTGTGATCTATCTTCTCCACCTCTTGGGGTTGGTGCTTGCCATTGTCTGGCTCTGAATGATCCTTGAGATTGCCCTCTACCCCTCGGGCGCCTGTATCTGCCTCTGAGGTCTGTCCGTGGCTGGAAAGGACCAATTTTTTGAAGGCCAGTTTCTGCTGAAACGTGGAGGTTGTACTTGTAGGAAATCTTTCACTGTTTGCATTGATCTTGCCTTTTCCTCCATTTTCTTTAGTACCTCCTCAGCTTTAACACCAAACAATACATCTTTTTGAAGAGGTGCATCTAGTAATTTAGCTTTAACATGATCTGGTAAGGTTTGTTCTGAGCCAAGAATGTCTACGTATGACAGACCCTGTAACAGCAGCTCTACATGAGGCCTCTAAAGCATCAAAACCACACTGCAAGGTATGTTTACCCACTTGCTCTGCACTATGCAACAAATCCTGCAACTCCTTTAAATCTGGTTGCTCGGGTTGTGTCATTTTGCTTTTCAACCGAGATAACAAAAACTGTTGATACTTTTAACATATGGAACTGACAGTTTAATGCTCTCATGGTTAAAGTGGCCGAGGTATACACCTTTTTCCCCCACCTTTCTAAAGCTCTGGAATCTCTCTCTGAAGGTAATGGTTTTTTAGCAGTAGAGGCCTTAATTCCCTTGGGACCCTGTGAAATAGTTTCTGGGTCAGCAGCATGGCTTTTGTATACGAACTGGTGTGAATCAGGAACCCGGTAATACCTGTCATGTTTAACAGGAGCTGGAGGTAAAGAATCTGGGTGGAGGCTGGCTTTTGTGTACACATCATCTAATATATCTAAGACAGGAGGGATAGCCAGAGACCTGTGCTGGGGAAGCAAGAGAAAATCCCTGAGCCTTTTCTTGGAATCTGAGGTTATCTTGGCCTTCCCAGTGAAAGTGTTCCCTCAAGGTATGTAGGGTTTCCCCAAAAGAATAGTCCTCGGGGGGGGGGGGGGGATAGACTCCTCTGCATCAGAGTCTTCAAAAGGGGAATATGTATATTCCTGGTCCTCAGAATGTTCTGAGGTAATAGAGGCTTGATCTGAGGAAGGGTAGTCTTCCTCCAGTCTGGGCCTTTTGTCCGAGGGGGGTTGAGAACCCCTGACAAGAGTAATCAAATCCTCAGCCATTTTGAGCATCTGTTTTTTTTTTTAGGCATGGGGCCTTGAGAGGGGGTCTGTGGTCCTTGTTTTTTAGTTTTCATGGCTGCTTTAGATTTTGTGAAAGCCTTAATGGAAAAGGAGGAAGGCCTGAAGACACCTTGAGAAGTGGCAGGCCAGTCTAAACTCTGAGTTTCCCCGCCAAGAGTGGCGTCGGTATCTGTAGTCTGAATGGGGGCCGAGGAGCCTGCGACCTCGGGCACAGAAGACACCGGTAATGAAGTGTCATCGTTACTCAGGGGCTGCGTAGGTGCCTCGCTGAGAACCGGAGCACCGGTAGTCAGCTTTAGTGTGGTGTCGGTAGAAGTCGCGGACCTCGTATGTTGGTCCTTATCTTTGCGTCTTTTATTCAAAACTGGAGTCGGAGTATCCGACGACATAATGTAATTAAATTTTTTACCAAAATAGTGGTGGGCGAACTCCGCCCGACGCTTAGTGCGTTTGTTAAATCTAGCACAAAAACGGCAGGCCAAGACGTCGTGGTCTGGGCCTAAGCAAGGAATACAGAAAGAATGGAAATCCTTATGCGGTATTTGCTTCCCACATGAAATGCAATTATTAACTTTGTCTGACATCGGTCTGAGGCAAGAAAAGTTTCCCCAACGGGGTACTTAGCTTTCAAGAAGACTTCCGCTGAAATATTTTCGTAAATCTCAGGAGCTGGCCGACCGGCACTTGCTCACTGCTTCTGCTTCGGGCACCGCGTGGCAAGAAAGACGGAAGAAGATGGCGTCGACTGGCTCTTTTATACCCCTGCCACACTGACGTCAGGGAAGAAGCGACGACAACAGACGCCGGACCTAGACTTTGGAATTCGGCCGACCGAGGACCCGCCTGACGGCAGGATAACCCATCTGTTATGACTGCAGCTGTATGCACGATGAACATCTGTGGATTGCTCAGTTACTTCGATTCCCTCAGTAGGTTTAGGATCGGTAAGCTGAAGGCTTAGTGCATCCGAAGGCCCAGCCAGCTCCACGTGGGAGTCGGTTGCAGTCTGTGGTTCTGTGGAAGTGGTCGTCAGGGGCTGCATAGGTGCCTCACTGAAAACCGGCGACCAGCCTAGAAGAAGCCTCGTCAGTTCTGGGCCTCAGATGCCTGTCCTTGTCCTTTTTATGCATTGCGGTCGTCAGAACTTCCGACGGCATGGTGTAATTGAATTTTCTACCAAAATAATGTCGGGCAAAATCAAACAGACATTTAATAGTGCGCTTGTTAAACCTAGCACAAAACCGACAACCAGTGACATCGTGGTCAGGGCCTAGGCATGGAATACAATAAGAGTGGAAATCCTTATGAGGTATTTGCTTCCCACAAGAAATACAGTTAACTTTTACTGATATCAGTCTGAGGCAAGAAAAAGTTTCCCCAACGGGGTACTTAGCTTTTTTAGAAGACTTTGGTTCTGGATTCGGAATGAAAATCTCAGGAGTAGGCCGACCGGCACTTGCGAACTGCTTCTGCTTCGGGCACCGCGCGGCAAGAAAGACTGGAGAAAATGGCGTCGGCTGCATCTTTTATACCCCTGTCGCACTGACGTCAGGGAGGAGGCGACAACAACTGACGCTGGACCAAGACTTTGGAACTCTGGCCGACTGTGGGACCGCCTGACGGCAGGATAATCCAAGTGTGATGACTACAGCAGTGTAACACGAACATTCAGGAGACAAACTGGATTCAGAAAATACATCAACAATATCTAGCACCGGAGGAATAGCAAGAGGCCTGTGCTGAGGCAATAAAAGAAAGTCTCTGAGCCTTTTCTTGGATTCTGAATAATCCTGGCTCTCCCAATGGAAATGCTCCCTCATGGTGTGCAGGGTTTCCCCAAAAGAGTAGTCCTCAGGAGGAGAGGCTGAAGGAATAGATTCTTCAGCATCAGAGTCCACACAGGGAGGAAGAGAATATCCCTGTTCTGAAGAGGAATCAGAAGTAATAGAAACCTGGTCAGAGGAGTCGGTCAGTGTCTTGCCAAAGCCTTTTATCAGGAGGGGGATGGGAACCCCTGATCAAAGTAATTAGGTCCTCGGCCATTTTGAGCATCTGTTTCTTAGGCATGGATGACTGTCCAGGAGAATACTGTACTTGTTTCTTTGTCTTTAAAGGTGTTTTAGACTTTGCCTTGGCTGCTGAAGTGGTCTTGATAGTAAGCTGTGTAGGTCTGAAAACACCCTCAGAAGCCGATGCCTGCTCAGCGGCTCCAGACCCATCTGAGGGAATAGTTTCCGTAGGCCCAATACCTTGAGGTTTCCAGAGGCCTAGTTGTCTCAACGTGGGAGTTGGAGGTGGCCTGTGGCTCAGGTAGCGGGTGTCAGGGGCTGCGAAAGTGCCTCACTGAGAACCGGCGACTGGCCAAGGAGAGGCTTCGTCAGTTTTGGACCTCGGATGCCTGTCCTTTTCTTTGTCCTTGCGCTTTTTATGAACTTTGACCATCAGTTGTTCCGAGGGCATTATATAGTTAAACCTTCGGCCAGAGTAATGTAAAGCAAAATCGAACAGATGCTTAATAGTGCGTTGGTTAAATCTAGCACAAAACCAACAACTAGCAACGTCATGGTCAGGGCCTAGGCAAGGAATACAGTAAGAATGAAAATCCTTATGAGGTATTTGCTTCCCACAAGAAATACAATTGTTAACTTTTACTGACATCAGTCTGGAGCAAGAAAAAGTTTCCCCAACTGGGTACTTAGCTTTATTGAAGACTTCGGATCTGAAATTCAATTTCAAAAATCTCAGGAGTCGGCTGACCGGCACTTGCGAAGTGCTTTTGCTTCGGGCACCGCGCGGCAAGAAAGACCAAAGAAAATGGCGTTGGCTGCATCTTATATACCCCCTGGCGCACTGACGTCAGGGAAGAGGCGACAACAACCGACACCGGACCAGGACTTTGGAATTCAGGCCAACTGCGGGTAGCCTGCCAGCAGGATAACCCAAGTGTAATTACTGCAACAGTGAAACATGATGAACGTTGTCAATTCATGAGGGTCCTTCCACGGCCCTGCATAATGTCGCCACAAGCATTGTCCTGTGATGGGATGTATATGGCGAGCAGGGACACGCTTACAGTTGGTATGATCTAGTGCTGCCTTGCTTATGTACCACGACTGCTGTGATGTCCATAAATGCTCTAAGAAAACATGGCTTCCAAGCTTTAAGGTCTTCCCATTTACTTGGATGAGGGCCCTTCATTTCTTTCAGGTTGGTTTGTTTCCTTTGGAATTTTGGCTACCATTTGCCATGGAGTCTGTTGGAATATGTCCAGATCTCGCAGGCCTTGTCCAGGCATCTGTGCAGAATTCCTAAAATGGAGCTGGTTGGGAGAAGGGGAGTCCTAGGTTGAGTTTCACCTGCTCCACCCACTGAAACAGCTCCTTCCTTAGGCAAAGGATGGCTGAGATCACAGTGGGGGGTGAGTGTGCTGGGACCTGACCATTTTCAGGTACCACAGAATTTTCCTCATATGCAGTCTGGCTAGACGGAGCACTGGCACAGCAGCTGCCATGAATCTCAACACACTTACGATTTCCCTGGCCAAGCACCGGTCAAGGGAGGAAGGGCTGAGAAAAATAAGCTTTTAAAATTCTGTACTTTTTCCTGCAGCAGGTGAGCCTTCATCTTTCTGTTGCCCAGTCTGCTGTTCAGAAACATTAGCCCTTGGGTGGGCTGGAGGGAGGATTACTTGTAGCTGATGGTGAACCCCAACTACAACAGGAGGTTGAGGCTGAACTGGAGATGCAGTAACAAGATCTGATGCGAGGCAGCCTGGATCAGCAGATCATGTAAGCAAAGAAAATTCTGAATTCCCCAAGTTCAAGAGAATGCTATCACTGGTGCTAGACAGTGAAAACTATTGGGGCTGTGGAAATCCCAAAAGGCAAAGCATGAAACAAAGTGATATGCGTCAGTACAGAACTTGAGGAATCTCCTGCAAGAGGGGCAAACTGGTATATGAAGGTAGGCATCCTTTAGAAACAGGGATACCATCTACGCCTGAGGAAGTAATGAAAAGCAGCAGTATGTTTAGGAGAAAGAGACTAAGGCAGATCCAGTAAGGGCGACCCACTGCCAATCCTTTTCCAAGAACCAGAAAGTGTCTGGAGAAAAAACGTCTTACGAATTATATGGGCTCTGGTTCTATAGTGCCTTACACCTGCAATTCTTGAGTATGTGTGGTAGAAGATAAGATTTGGTTGTGGGTAAGCAGGGTAAACTATTTAGAAGGGAAAATCTTTTCCAGGCCTAACCTTTTTTTTAATGGAAACCACCCTATGGTTTGCGATGATCCTTCCCAGCTCGACACCAAATCTTTTTGGGAGGTGAAGGGCAGGACCAAGGAGTTGGGGGATGTTGTTTTATAGATATTCTAAGATATTTCTCCCCCAATGGAGGCCTCTGATATTTCTCAGGGAGTTTTTTTTTGGGGAACCTTCACGTTTCTGAATGGGTCTTGAGTCCCATCTAACAAATGAAGTGGGCTTGGATAACTCTTCGGGTATCCAAGGCACAAATGTTAACAGAAACTGCCTGCAGTCTTTCATTGTCTTGCCATACTCTTGTAGGGTTTTAAATAAGCTGGTAGCTTGTGGGCCAAACAAAAGGTCTTTATCCAAAGGAAAATAAATAACCTTGGCTTTAAAATCTTCTGGCATGGGTTGCTTGTATAGCCATGCATACCTGCAAATGACAGAGCTCTAAAAAAGGCCTCTACATTATCATAACTACATTTTATACCGTGCCTGGCTGTCTGAGTAGTCTAAGTAAAGCAAGGACAACATTTGGTATTTGGAATCTGGCACCTGTGGATCCACCTTGTTTAATGAGTTGAAAATGGTTAACAGGTACCTGGCCATCTGGATTTGATAATTAATAGTGCTGAATACCAGACCAGATGTATACTTTTTTTCTCCACCTACCCACAGCACTGTCTTTGTCTGAGGGAAGAGCATTGGGAAGAAGTTTTGAAGGTTTATCAAGAGAGAAAGACACTGCAGAGGGATAAGTCACTGAATTATTGTACAAGATGTTAAGTTAATCACAAACTTTATAAAATCTGTCTGGTCTTTTGGGGGCAGGAGGCTGAGAATCAGTAGCAGCTGCGGAAGACAAGAAAGCATCCAAGAAAGTCTCCAGAACTGGAAAGATATGTGAAGGGGCTGGACTGCCCATTTCCACGAGGCTGAAGCATCTTTTCTGCACCTCTGAAATCTGTCAAGACTTACACTCAAAATGTTTCAACGTGTTTATAATGGTCTCTCCAAATTAAGCTTCAACAGGAGAGTCAAGGGAAATGGGGGGGGGGTCTTCATCATCAGTAGAAATCTGGCCATGGAAGTGTATTTTAGAAGAGTATGCCACATAATGTTCAGAGTTAGAGGCATCTCCCTCTTCAAACAATGATGAATCCACAGCAATTTCATATTGTGTGGAAGGAAGAGTACGGGCAGCCAACAAAAGCTGTTTGCTGTTTCAAGGCCATGATGACCTTGAGCAAGCCTTGAGAAAAAGTCCATCCATTCCTTCTCCCTAGGTGGGGGAGAAGAGGAGACATGCTTAGGTGTGTGCCTGTGTGTCATCCGCCTGCACCAAGTGAGGAGATTCAGACCCTTTATGTACCTCTAACTTACCAGGGATCTCTTCCCTAACTAGAATCTGTAGGATGCCTTCAGGACTCTCAGATTATGATTCGTAGGGGGAGCCAATTCCTCAGTCATAAGGTCCTCCAATGCTGTTCTGGCCTCTGGCTGGATCTCTGTAGAGGTCAACACAGATGGAGTCAGATGCACTGTGGATTCTGGAACCTCAGCAGGTGTGCTAGAATCAGGAAAGGTAAAGAGAATGGGCTTTTTGATTTTTTTCTTGAGAGGACGTGATACATCTTGGAAAAGCATAATCTGCCATCTCTGAGTAAGCCAAATGCTTCAAACGTTAGATCTCCAAGAAAGTGTTAAGCAAAGTCAAACGGGATTACAAAGTCTTTGGCGCAAAGAATTGGCAGATAACACAGACCACAACTAGAAGGGCTGTTCTTAATCAAAGACATTGCATATGCAGATCTTTGTATGGGATTTGCTTACTGAACTCGCACTTATCCCTCCTAGCTGACATCTAATAAAGACACAGCCAAAAATGTAGGTAATTTAAAAGAAAGTTCCCCCACAGGGCACTTATGTTTTTAAAGAAGAAACGGTACCAACAACCAGTCAGTCTGACTTGTATGCAAACTTGCATTCGGGCAGGTGTCAAGACAGATCTATGCTCAGATGTCTGTCTATACCCCTTATGCCTGTGAGCTGAGGTCATATGTCAGACGTACATCCCAAGGAAAGTTAAGGTTTTGTACCCTGGCTGGATGTCAGCTGTGATAACCCACTTGTTTGGAATACTACAACAATAATTTCAGGTCATGACATCCTCCATCTAAATTAAAAATTAATATTTAGAGACTCTACTTAACCAACAAACTTAGTTAAGTAATCACACATACCTCCTCAAAGCTAAAAGCATTGCCCAGTAGATAGTATCTGCACAATCATACATACTCTTCAAAACAGGTATAGATACATGGTAGGGATCAGAAATAGGAATCAGAAAAACGCTACCTTCTTCAGGAAGTGCGACAAAGTATACTCTCAAACTGTCCAAACAGCTAAGAATAAACTTCTCCATATATGTTTGGTAGTTAAGAATTCTGTATGTTAAACAAAAAAATCAAGAATTCTGTATACTAATATGGCAGAAGAGAAAATATTCTCTTACGAAACCTGTTTAATAGCTTACCCTTCTTCATCGAAAGGGGAAAGGATAGTATTGACCAAAAGTCAGCTGCTAGCTGGTGAAGAGGAGGAAATGGCAACTGGGTTTGATCTAAGATGAGAAAACAGGAAATTTGTTAGCTTAAAGTACTTTATAAAGTTTATCTGACTTTTTTGGGATTGAAGGTTGAGAGTCACAGTTATTACAGGCAGAATTAAATGCATTCTCCAAGGCTGGCAAAATAGGATGTTGCAAGTATAGAATGAGGTACATCCATGTGTATAGAATGAGGTACATCCACGTGTAACATACAATATCTCTAATTCAGGTAGAACATCCACTTGTTCACACAAAAACACTCATCCATCCTGGAAAAAATCTGTGAAAAGGAAAAAGAGAGAACATCCACTTGTTCACACAAAAAAACTCATCTATCCTGGAAATAATCTGTGAAAAGGAAAAAGAGGTAGAGAGGACCAAGTTTTCTCAAAGTCACAGTTTTGGGCATGGGGATCTCCATGAAAAGGAGAAGCCACATCTTTGTCAATGTCAGAATCTTATGACAAATCTTCCTCAAGAATTTCTTAACGGACACTGCCCTCTGGTAAGGAGCTCTGAGTACCAGGATTAACAGCTTGTATTAATTGCTTGGCTAATGTAAGAAGATAATCTTTATGGACAGACACCATGTCTTCACGGTTTAAAATTTTGTTTCGTCTTTGCAGGGGCCACCTTAGTAAAAGGCATACTAGAAGGCGGCACTTCACCCTGACGAGGTCTCTTTCCTCGGCCACCCCAAGAACCACCTTGTGAAGTGTCTCCCAGACCCAAATATGGTTCTCCTCTTCCCAGATTAGACAATGAACAGCCATAGAAGGCATACTAACTTCCAGTCCACAGTAGCTGAAGCAACTACACCAAAGAAAGCCAGAGAAGCAAATGAATGGTCTGAGGAACACTGTCTGGCTACTACAGAGTCACCCACTAATGGCAGAGGATGGCCGAGGCACTGCTTGATCCCATAGTAGCCGCAAAGCCTCTATACCATGGTATTTTTTTTTTCTTTTTAGGTACAGTGGGACAAGAACCAGCAGGACTGAAGTTAAGTATCCATGCTGTAGCTAAGAAAAAGCCTGACTGCCAGCAAGCACTGCTGGCCCAAGTCGGTTGGAAGTTGGAAGTGTGTGCGCTGCTTGTGAACACTTTGACACTTCTCCACACAGTTCCTTTTCAAAAGGAAAAGCACAAGTAGTATGCAAAAATCCTAGTCAGAAATGAAGAACTCTTCATGAAGGTGCACCAACAGAAAACACAGCAGGAAAGTCGTCAAAGTGTATGCAAGGGTAAAGCAAATATTTTCTGCCCTGAGAAAAGCACAACCTGTAAACTTACGCAAACAATTCAAAGTTTTCACAAGCAGTACATATTTACCACAACAAATAATCCCAACAGTAAAAATAAGCCTCAAGCTAAAAATAGTGATCCCTAAAAGGAAATATCCCATACTGTAAAATAATTAAAGGAGTTCTTAAAGGGGAAAATCTCTTAGTCAGAAAATAAAATGAAACACTACATTAACAAGGCAATATTTTCTGTGCGGAATGGTTTTCTGAGAACTTATCTGCCAGAAAAGAAGACAGAAGCTGAATGTTGTTCCTGTGAAGCCTTACAGCTAACTCCTCTTGAGGCTGCAAAAAAGTACTGTCTTCTACACTCTGAGTGCTGATTTCCCCCCAGGGGTCTAGCCAATCAACAGTCAAGAGTGTAGGTGTGGGAAGGAGCATCAGCACTGTGAAGCTGTCCAGTTGTACGCCTGGCAAGATACAACCATTACAGCAAAAAGGCTACTGCAGCCATTACAGCTATGAACACACACTGCTGTCCAATACACCAGCAGCACCCTCAAAGTGCTTCCATGGTAAACAGCTCTGCTGCTTGCATGCACTTCAGTCAGGTGCTTCTCCAAGCTACACAAATCAGATGAAAAAAGGGCCCTTTATTTCCATAAGGACAAAGTTACCTTACAAACAAACCCATCTTTCTCCAAGAGTCTCCTTAATCTCCCACTTACTTAAATCCTTAAGCCACAGGACAAGGGTGAGAGAGAATATTTCACTCTACACAGGCAGCTCCAATGCTGACTGCACAGGAAAAAACTTCCTAACAGATCTAAACCAGCTCCTGGTGCCATTCGCAAATGTAAACAAGGAAGACCAGTGGGGACACAAACCACTTCAAAATGGACAGTTAAATGTACTTCTTCAGTTACTCTCAGCATAGTAAACGGTTTCACAGCAAAGTCATTGTCCACTCAAGAGCAACCACCACCACAACCAACGCAGCATTTTTGAAAAGGAGCCCTACACAGGCCATCCTAGAAAAGCCATTTAGTCTTGTGTCCACACCTTTACCAAACATTATCATCTGGGTGCCATACCCAAAGCTAGAGTCAATTTTGCCTCTGCCAACCTGCACAGCCTCCTGTCCCCAGACCAGAACTCCACCAAACCTCCATTTAAAAAAAAAAAAAAAACTTTGGGAACCTTACAAAATACTCATTACTACAACACCTGCTGTGATGAGATAGCACAGTTGTGTAGATAATTTACCATAGTTGTAGAGGTCATAAATATCAGTACTGCACTACCCCGTTGTCCCAACCTTTCTTCTCTTACTCCCCTGGGTGCCTTAAAGGAATTAAGACCATCATGCTGGCAGTCAACTAAAGTTGACTGGGGCATAACAAACGCCCTTAATCTTGCATTGCTAGATCCATTCTGTGAGGAAGATTTTGGTAATTACACCCTACCATTTCCAAAAGCTGTTGTCAGGGTCAGAAGGGAATCCCCACAATGACCATGGGGGATTCCTTCTGAATCTTCAAAAGTACCCTGGATATTACTGAAAAATGTGGAAAACCATGCAGGAACATTCCAGTCCAAGGAAATGAAAACACATCTGTCTTCTAGTCCCCCTTGCATAGAGTGTGTGAGAAGAATCTTGATGGCGGATTGTTCAGAGAAGAGGCTAATTGGACTACTTGAACTCCCCATGGATGTTTCACATTTTAGAAGATCCCCAGTTCTAGCTTGCACTGCTCAGCTATCTCTGCCACAAAGTTCTCCTCTGACAGAATGCAGGAAGCCTGCAGACAGACTGCACTGTGAAGCTATATACCAAGCTAAAATGGCTAGTCTGCAAACAAGATACGACCTGGTACCCCTTTGTTTACTGATGTACCATATGACTGTGGCATTGCTTGTAACAACTTGAAGAGGCCTCGGGGGCCAAAGATGGTTCAGATAGCCGAGTGCCTTAATCAGTGCAAGCATCTCTTGTATTGAAGTGCTTATCATTGGTGTCCCACATTTTTATCCCTCCTGAAACTGCTTCCTAACCAAAGTCTGA
Source organism: Protopterus annectens (assembly GCF_019279795.1). NCBI lineage: Eukaryota > Metazoa > Chordata > Ceratodontiformes > Protopteridae > Protopterus > Protopterus annectens. The sequence continues at coordinate 634,573,974 of NC_056728.1, read as the reverse complement.
GGCATCTGTGGTGACTGCTTTGGAGCAAACAGGGAGAAGGGGGGACTTGAATTTAGGGATATTTGCTGTCTCCACCAAGTGATTTCTCTTCTAACAAACTCCAGCACTGAGATTTGAAAAGAAAAATTATGTTGGCGCTGGGACCACAGAGACTTCAGATACCATTCCATCTCTTGTGGAGTCTTGCCAAGGGTATCACAAGAATACACATGTCAGGATATCCAGAATCCTGAGGAATTCCTTCGCAGTGACCACTAAGTGGAAAAACTTAGAATAGATACAGATAGATGTATTTTCCCTGCTGAAAAGCTCTGAACTGAGGTGCCTAGCTGACAACTCCGTAACACAATCCTGTGTGGAGTCAAAGAAAAAAAAAAGACTTCTGAATGTCACTTGGAATCTCAGCATTTTTAAGAGATCTCTCACCCAAGAGAGACTCCTGACACTTTGTAAAAGTCTCTGCAAAGAAAGCTTAAAAAAGTTGTTTAAATATGGAAAAATGTGGATACCATGTATCCTGCAATGAGATACAACTGGAGGTAGACACATTGATGACTATCCATTGCACCAAGAATATTGGAAAAAAAAAAAAAAGAGAGTAAGCCAGAGAATAAATGTGATCCAGACAAGCACAACCTTGAGCAAAATACGTGAGGAAGAGAAGGATTACAGGTTGTGAAGTGACATTTTCAACTTGGGCACCATCAAACAAGTTTAGGAAAGAAAGACCCAGAACTGAGCTCTTCTTTCTTTGGCACTAAAAACATCCTTGAGTAAAGACCCTTCCCAACCTGGGACGGAGTAACTAGCTCTCTCACTCCCTGGGAAATGTGTTGAAGGACAGGGGGGAATAAAGGAGTCCAGTCTGAGAGATGAGGATTTACCATATGGAAATGAGGATTTCCTTCAACTGCCTTCTTTTACTTTGATGAATGATCCTCAGAACCCATTTGTCATGAGACCAACATCTGACAACGAGAAAAATGGAGGTTCAGACTTAATGGGAGGGAAAAGGAACTGCCAATGTTTTTTTTTTTTTTTTTTTTGGGGGGGGGGCAAGTTCCCTTAAGCAATTCTGATTTGCTAGAATTTCCCTTTTTTTTGGTAGGGGGTCCTGAATCATTTTTGGAGCCCCATGCCAGTCCTTCTTAAATGTCTGCTTACCCATATATTAAGACTTCTCGCTCTGTTTTTGTTTCAAATTGGATTGGGTGGGACTTCACAGATGGCTGCACACTGAACAACTTAACTGGTCTCCTAGTATGAAAAAGGAACAACGGCTATTAACACTGGCAGCATACCTCTTATCCTGGAATCAAAAAATCTGGACAACGGCACATGGAAAATAGGTACAACTGGCCAAAAATCTGTGTGCTGATCAACATAAAATGTGCATGCATAATTATGTAACCCCACCCGTTCCAATAAAATTGTGGGATATCAACTTTTAAACACAAACTGAAGAAAAGACAAAATATTAAACACAGAAAAACAATAGTTTTAGTTAAATTAATATTTGAACTCGCATCAAACTTTGAACGTCTGCAAAACTAAAATCCAATATTCTTTTACAAAAATAAAATTAGCTGCTTCTACAGTAAAACTTATTTCGATCTGTAGTTAACCTGGAGGGCTTATACACTTAATTGCAACAGAAAAATAAATGACCTAGAATCAAACTTGTTCTTTAAATCCTTAAAAAACACACTAACTAAAATAGTTATTGTTTTTACTTATGAAAATCAAGTACAAGCGACACATTCAGATATTTGTTTGCTTCCCCAAATCCAAGATTTATGCTATGGAATGGCAATATGCATCAGCCATAAATACTGCATAAATAGTAAGCTGGAAGAACTATTTAAAAAAATATAGAAACATATCTTCCCACTGACAACTCCAGGTAGGACAGATTAGCTAACATTGCACACGAGTGGATTATGAGCAACTAAGCAGGATTCACAAACTGATCTATGGCAACATACACAACCATCTGGATAGTCAGCTCATCACATAACACTCTACCATAAGGTGTCTCACTCTCATACTGTTGCTTCTAGCAAAACATTCTGAGAAAAGTTCTGCATAATGATTGATGCAGCAATATAAAAATTAAAGACTATACCGTGGTGCTGCGGTAGCGTTGTCGCCTCAAGACGCTGCCCGGTTCGATTCTCAGCTAGAGCATCTTCTGTGTGGAGACATGCGTGAATGGGAGTACCTTTGTTGAAGGTTGTGCTTCAGGGCTGGTAACTCGGCACGTAAAAATTAACTACCAATCATTAGCAGACCGGAGTTCCGCTGTGGCGACCCCTAACCAGGAAAAGCCGAAAGACACAACAACCTTTATCATACATTCAGCACTGTACATCATTCCCAAATTTCAAGGAGAAATGTAAAAAGCACCTTAACTCATTCAGTGGCTACTAAATGTCAAGGTGCCACTTATCCAATGAGCCACAAACAGTTCAGCTGTCTAGAAGGCATGTTGGGCTATATTAACAAATGGGTGCCATCTCAAAATTAAGACTTTTCAATATGAGTACCAAATCTGCCATGCATATATTAGCCATGTCCACGTTTTTTTTTTTGGCGATTTTTTTTTATATTCCTGTTTCCTTTCACATCCCAAAGGTAAGTAATAAGTACATATGCAATTCTGCAAATTGAACATAGGTGTACGTGTAGACGAGCAAGCATGTGTGCATGTGTCTGTCTGTAGTGTCTGTTTCTTGAAATGGATTAATGCAGCTAATGGCCAGTCAATCGATGATCGCACAGTAACATCACATCAGGTAAGTGCTTGTGTGCAAATATGTCAATGTCAGCAACAGATTCAAATTCATAACGGCAGTGGACTGGATAATAAAAGTCTCACGAACACAGACATGATCTGCCAGCTGAACTGAATCTAGATTATAGTATGTATGTTTTCAGTTATGTTTTGTTTTTTCTTGAAGTTTTACCTGGAGCCGGAGATGAATTTTCACATCCCAAATTAATGTTCCTGCCGAGTGTCGACCTGTTGTGATCCTGGGTCTGGGATTCTTGGAGTTGCAGCAGACGTTGGGTGGACCAGTCCAGAGACTGCACTGCAAAAGTACAACCATCTTGAACTTGCTTTTTCTTGGATTGGATGCCAGGGGTAGAAGTTGGAATGCAGAAGTTTAGTTAATTAAATATATTAAAACAGCTCTTCCAGTCCGCTTTACTCACTGTGTGCTGCTGCACTGCTCACCCACCATCCTTGCCTGGCTGCTACTCTAAATCTAGTCCACAATGCGAATGTTCAATCAATGTAAAAGTACGAAAGTACAAAAAAGGTAAACGCTAACAATCAACACAGAGACGATCTGAGGTCAAATTCCAAAATCCCAGCTGTCTGCCTCATGAAGATGATGTCATCGTGCACTCCCCTGCATGTAATAACATCAGCAACAACTTAAAAAAAATTTAATTAAAGGGGCCACTCAGGAATTTGTAGCACCCCATTATTTTGCCCTCAAAACCAGTAAATACCAAGGAATTAGTTATGGTTGAGAGGTAGGACTGCCAGTTTTAGTAAATTCAATTACTGGCTAGTAAGTACACTGGATGCCAGCAAACAAGAGCCTAAAGAAATTCTACTGGTAAAGATAAAGAAAACAAAGACGGAAGAATCCTGCAGCTGTTCACCCAAAAGCAGTTCAAGCTTCTGACTTATTACAAGCAATAAAATCCTGTAATCTACAGGACAAAATAAATGTGCTCAAAGCTGATTAAAATAAATAAAAAACTGAAGGAGTACAACTTAAAAGACTAGAAAAAATGGAAGACACTTTATATGCAGCTATTAAGTTGAAATGATAAAACTGCAAAAAAAAACAAGAGTTGAAATGAAAAGGCTAGCAGAATATGAGACTGTGCGCAAAGAACCCTTTCAATAAAAATGGTAGAGTTAGAGGATAAAGCACACAGTTAAAACCTGGGAGACTCTGCTGTAATGGTGAAACTGGAAGGAATAGACAATTTCATGAAAGAACAAATAAGCAACTGGACTGATATCCCCCAGCAGGATTTGTTAAATGAAAGGGCACATGTGGATGCTCCGCAACTGGCGATGAGAAAGCAGCAGAGGCCTGGATTAGTAGAGATGCAGTCATACCAGCAGAAAGAGCGTATTCTGACAAAACTGTAGCAGAAGGGCAAAGTATTAAATGATGTTATTAATGTTTGTGGAAGATGATTATCCACTGTACACAAAGCAGAAGAGAAGCATAGTTATCCCAGCAATCAAGGAATATTGAGAAGCACATATAATATTCAAGCTGCTGCACCCAGCTGTCTTCAGAACATTTTTCCTGGAGTATCAAGTCACTTTTTGATGCAGAACAAGCTAAGGAGAAAATTCAAAAGTTTGCACAACAAAAAGTGAGCCATTATTCAGGTGACTCTACTTCTCATTCTTTTGATAAAGTTCAGCTATTTTGCCAGTGAAACCTCTGCCAGTCTTGCAAAACAAAATGCTTGAGAGGCAGATAAAGCACACAAGATTACTAGAAGAATCAGGAATACAATGGACTTGAACTGAAGTCTGGCATTAAGAGAAGGAGGTGAATAGGAACAAGACCAGCTACAGTGAAACTGAAAACAAATTTGAGCACATTTGTGCAACACGGATTTACAAGAAAAAGTGGAAAGACTGGACTTCTGCTGATTTGTTAAACTTGTGGGGGACTAAATAGAAAATACCCCACTTAATGTCATTAATATTTGGAAGACCATGAAAAGGAAAGAAAAAGTAGTAACTAAGTAAAACAATTTTTGGCCTTAACAGTACTTGCAAAAAAATTCATAATATGAATTGCAATGTTATATAGTAAAGCATGTTCAGTTACTGTAAATGATGAAGATACTACAGTAAACAAGTACTTTTTAATTTTCTTTAATATTTAACTATATGTATTATAAAGTAAAAAAGACTGGACAAAAGTTCAACTTAACATGCTGTAATCTTATGTTGCTCAGGTGGGGACAAAGTAAAACTGCACAGATTACAACACATACTGCTGACATGTTTTCTCCGACTTTTCCACTGGTAAATGCCTGAATTAAGTCTATTAGCTTAATCTACGACAAGTTCTTTTTTTTTTTTTTTTTTTTTTTTTTGCATAAGCAAATTAAACACTGAAAGTAATGGTAAGTTTTCCTTTACCAAATAAATATTTAGTGCAAGTTCAGCTGTACAATTTGTTCTGATATTTCCATACAGACAAGCTGACAAGAGTGGAAGGCAATAAAACCCAGAGCACATTTTAAGGTTTAAAGTGAACATTTTCTGAAAGCTCTCGGAGGAGAATAAAGATAAAACAGCAACAGACAAAAATCAGTGTAAATAGAAGTACAGGCTGCAACATGCTCCTTAGCATGAATAACCTTAATTTTAAGGTAGGCAACGCCCAAGAGTTCAGCTGTCAATTAAAGACTGCGGTTCTTTTCGGAGGGGAGGGGGGGAGTTAAACTTAATTATTGGAAAATGTACATAGTTTTGCATTTGTTTTAAGTTAACAGGTTATGAGGGTGCTTTGAGTCTATGTTTTTCATTATTCGAGGGTTTTCAATAAAACACTAAAACAAGACATAGGTTTAAATGGAGACAAGAAAAAATATGTATAAAAGATCAACCTGCCAACCATTAGTGGGTGCGTGTAACAGAAAAGCTGGAAACAGATATTTATAAAAACGGAAATATATAATGTTCTTCTTTAGGTTTTCCCGGTTATAGTTCACCACAGCGGAACTCTGGTTCGCCAATGATTGGCAGTAGAGTTTTTACAGTGTCGAGGTGCCAGCTCAACACCCAACCTTCAATGAAGGCACGCCCATTCACGCATGTCTTTCGAAGCCACTCAACCGCGGAGAGGACATGCAGACGCCAGAAAGAAGGCGCGTTCCAGCCGAGAATCGAACAGGAGAACCTCTTGCTGTAAGGCGACAATGCTACTGCTGCACCACCGCAGCTATACAAAAACTGTAATATAGATAGCAATAATATCCTTTTACTACAATGGCAACACTAAATATAATATTTTGAAATGTGAATGGCATCACACGTATAGACAAAACGGTAAAAGTACAGAATTATATTAAGAAATGCAAAGAGAAACGTTACAAGAATCACATTTGGAAAGAAGTGAACATGTGAATTTGATAAAGAAAGGATTTCAGGATGGATATACAGCAGACTATCAAGGCCAAAGAAAAGAGAAATACTTAAAATAGCTGCAAGAGGCCCTCCAATAGTGAGAGAAGAGGGTAAAAAAACAAAAATGGTAGACTTGTAGTTGTTAGGGGCTACTGGAAAGGGAAGAGGATTACAATGACATTTATTTACATTCGACCTAAAACTTCTATTATGGAACTTCAGAAAATTTAGGGAGAAGTAATCAGCTTTCATCGGGGAATGTGGTGGAGACTGGAACATGATTTGCAAGTGAGGATGCATCTGGGGGACTTGGAAGGAAAATCATAACAAAAGAGGGTGGATTTCTTAAGACATTCATGAAATCTGATATGGATATGTGAATTTAGTAGTAGAAACAGACAGAACTTACATATCAAACAATGAACAATAACTGGGATAGACTCGAGAGAAGTCATACTTCAAAGGAACATGTGCATTTAATTGAAAGCTTTGACACAATCCAATAACTTACATAATAGGCATCAATAACACAAAAATTCAGGGTAAAGAAATAAAAACTAGACACTGGCATTTTCCCAACTGTCCGTTACAAAGAGGTACTTTAAGGAATGAGTAATGAAAATACTGAAGAGTTATTACAGAAGACAGAAATTTTGTCAAAAACTACATCTAGTCACGGAGATGAAATGAAAGTGCAGTTTAAAAATAGAGCAGAAATAAGAGATATGGTTAAGTAGTTGCAGGAATAATTTAGATGGGCTGACAAATGACAAAAGTACTGCAAAATAAGAAAAGCCTCACAGAAGAGAGGCAACCAGAGTGAGAAAGAAAAAACAGAGGAGTATCTGGATAACATGCATGAGATTAGAAAGATTATGGTTAAGCAACTGTTTTTTGACAACTCCAGTGACTTGGGTAACAGAAAGTAGAAATCATTGCTGCCAAACTTACAAAACCTACTAAAAAAAGGGAGACAGATATTTCAGAAGTTTTATGAAAATTTGTACAAAGCAGAAAAATGTGAAAATCATGAAAGAACACAAGTGGAAATATTTATAGAATTCTTAAACATGCCAAGGTAAGAAACAGATGAGGGTCAACACAAGTTTGGAAATTAAAAAATTTATTTAGAATTTGGCTGGTAAAAACAAA